>NW_019103512.1:0-1338 GCF_001856785.1 Myzus persicae
TAAACGTTATCAGTCGACTGTTATTATAAGGTATATAACAGTTTATTATGTAAGCAGACAATACGAATATAGATATACAATTTTTACTTTATTTTTGCCGATTTCAATGAATAAAATCAAAACTTTGAAAAATCCTTTCTGAGTGTAAGTTGTAATTAGAATATTAGTCTATAATCAAAATTACAAGTCGATAACTGTAATAGCCAATAGGATCGGCTCTCCGACATTTATGAATCAGCACTACAATATCCTTTATGAATATAGATGCTTAAATATTTATAATTTTCTTGTACTTCCAAATTATTCACTTATAAAATGGGACAGTTCTTCTCTTGTTTGATTATAATAAACTAAACACAAACATTTATCATAATATTTTTGATGGTAATAAAGTAATATGTGTTATACTATGACTTTAGGTGGTTGTGAAAAAATTTTACGATTTAACTACAGGTCAGTAAATAACTCTTGTAAGTTAAGTTTCTCATTTTTTTGGAACATTACATTTTGTTACTATTTTGTAGATTAATAATGTCTAGACACAATTAATATACTAGTGTGTATTGAGTGTATCAAGTTAATTATTTTTTATTTTGAAATTTATTTTGCTTATTGTGAAAAACATTTATTAATTCGAAAACCAACAACAGTAGATCCTCAAAACTTTCATGAATCATTTATTTTATCGTTTCTATACCCGATAAAATTTCAAAATATTTTGACTGATTTTGAGCATTTTATTGATAATTATTTCAATTTTTAGTTTTTTTTTCTATAAATGTCAACACAATTTTTTCTATTTATATTTACTATTTAAAAATGTACTACAAAGTTTCTCATACATAGTTCATATACTGTACCACAGTTACTACTTTTACACAGTTTGATTTTATACATACTTCAAAATTGAAATTCCCAAACCGGACGAAGATGGATATTTTAAATTTTTACTAAGAATAATAAGTCAAGTTAATTTACTGTAATTTAAATTATTATTCGTGTTTACTTGAAACTTTTAAAGTAAATAATTCATAGCATACAAACACAAGGGTTTTGGCAAAAACCAATTAAACCTATACCGTAACCCATATGTTTAATATAAAAATAAATTAAATAAAAAGGTCTTTCACGAAATATACTTAGTAACTTAGTAATATCATGGGGAGACAATCATCGCTTAGAATCATTATTCGAAAGCAATGATTTTATGATTTAATGCAACGTGGCCCACCAATTTTGTAAACAAATCATTAAGGCCCACAAACAACTAACCTATATACGAATGCATAAATATATATACATAGTATATATGTATATACAAACGTCAGTTGTTAGAAC
>NW_019103513.1:0-1344 GCF_001856785.1 Myzus persicae
GTTACTGAGTAAGATACGTGATACCATATAGGTTGTTGGTCCACGGTCATACCACAGAATAGTTTTATCATTGATTTTCATTTGACAATGTATATGTTAGCGGCAATGTGTAAAATATTGGTATTTTACATAATGTCTAGGAATTCTATATAACACCAAATACAGCCGGCAATCTATAAAATTGTTTAAATTACCTAAGCATTATATGAAATGCCAAACAATGTATAGGTTATATATTAAATCCATATAATCAGTACCTATTGATATTTGACAATATATAAATCCATTAGTAATCTGTAATCTGTAATCTATAAAGTAGAATTCCGACTGCCGACAGATAACTCGATAATTTTGTCTCCGTAGTCATATAGGTACTCTTATACTATTTTATCATTTACATTTCAGTCTTTGACGAAATGTCGTGCGTGGAGAGTCGAGTGCGCGAAATAAAAGTTCTTTTTAACGCCGAGTTATTGGAGCGTCAATGTGACTTGAAAAATAGTGTGTTTTTAACTGATGAGCGATATTATCAATTAATTAAAGAAGTTGATAGTGCTAAATCGAAAACAAAAAAAAAGAGCAGTGTAACTATTGGTTACTTAAAAAATATGATATTTTGGTCGTTAATAATAATAGCAAATTAATTTATCCTGTTAAAAATAATGATAACAATATTTTATATTATATAAAAGAAAGTGACGTTTTTGATGTGTTACATGATGCTCACAAATCGTTAGGACATGGAGGACGAAACAGAATGTTGTATGAGCTGAATAGTAAGTTTAAAAATATTACGCGCTTCGAAGTAGATCTTTATTTGTCATTATGCGAACTGTGTCAATTAAAACACAAAAAAATTAGAAAAGGATTAGTAGTGAAACCCATTATTACTAGTGAATTTAATAGTCGCTGTCAAGTTGATTTGATCAATTTTCAATCAAATGCTGATAAACTTTTTAAATTTATAATGGTATATCAGGACCATTTAACTAAATTTGTCGTTAGATAAATTTTTACTAATTTATTCCTAATAAGTACCTACGTTCTGCATAGATTTTTGTATTTTACAGAACAATATAATAGTAATAATAATTAATAACTGAATGTTAGTACTACCCATACAATTTACAAATTATTTTTTTTCATTTTTATGCATTATATTCTGTAATATTAATGATACCTACTTTGTAATAAATATTTTTTTATGAGCTAATAAAATTAATAATTGTCATAATTAGGATAGAAGGAAATCTATTTATTTGGGTTATATCACTATTCTACAGATTGCCAATTTGTTGTATGTCATTTTATGAAATGTCTAGTTATTATACAAAATATTTAGGA
>NW_019103514.1:0-1344 GCF_001856785.1 Myzus persicae
TGTTTGATATTATAAAATATAAATCAGATAATCAATTAAACTGTTGTCCAGTCTGTATCGTAACTCGTAAGTATTGAGGTCTGTGAATTTGTGATTTTGATTTGTAAAAAGTTTGTAAAAGTGTTTTTCAAGAGACAAGAACTTTATTATAATATTTGCGATGTCTCCCAAAAAAAATAGAACTACTAAAAGATATATGGGAAGAGTAACTTTAAGTACTCGTATGAAAAAAGTTCGTAGGGGCAATCAACAAAACCTACAGTAAGTATATATAATATTATAAATTATAATATAATATATTATAGTATATACTAGGTATACCAATCATAAATATTTAATGTATTAAAAAAAAAAATAATGATTTATTTTATGTAAAATTAAGTAGGTATAGTAATTAGTAAATAATGATTGTAAATGGCAAGTAGGGCTGGAGCCTGGAGTGAACCTCAGTCATAATATAGTAAATCAGTATAATGGATGTGTTCAATTTGAATGCAATATTTCCTATCATTTGTATAATATTATGAAAAACTATTTTGAATGGAGACCATTGTCCATTTGTCAGTCTAGGACAGAGATATTCAAACTTTATCATCGCGCAGCTCCTATGTGTTTAGAATATTTTTACGGCTCCCAAATTATTGTAAAAAAATTGAAACGATACGGATACAATAATATTATAGCCAATATGAGTGATAATAACAGTAACTTTAGAATAAGAAATAAAACTTTAAATAGTCAAGTTATGGGACAAATGCGAATAACAGATCGCAAACTGTGTTATTTTGTAGTATATACTCCTAATTGGACAAGTATACAGGAAATTAAATATGACGAAATATTTTGGAACACAAAAATGGCCGAAAAACTTAAAAGGTAAAAATAAATTTAAATATTTATTAATTTTATTAGTAGGTAACATAGTTATTAATTAGATTACAAAATATTGTAAAATTATTTTTTTTTAGGTTTTATATGGAGTGTTTACTAACAGAAATTGTCGACCCGCTTTATGGTAGACGCTTCGAAATCACGGATATTAGAGAACCCGAATATATAAAGGAGGCACAAAGAAAAAAATTAAAATAAGTAATAATAATACCTAGGTATACCTGTATGCAATACGCAGTACGCGTATCAAATTATATTAAAGTTCATAATATTATTATAATGTTGTTTTTATATTTCAAATAACGTCAAGTGTTACTGCTGGGTCAAGCATCAAGCATTCATTGCCCATTTTTAATTTGTAAAAATATTGACAAAATACGTAAAAATGCCGAAAATTTCTAAGATTTCTAAGTTTTAGCTTTTTACGGAAAAATTCAAATTTCAATTTTTTGT
>NW_019103515.1:0-1343 GCF_001856785.1 Myzus persicae
AAAGAAATAAAGATTTATCGTTGAAAGTCAGTGCAAATATTAAAAAAAGTCGTGCGAACATCACAACTGACGATATAAATGATTATATGGACCGTCTTGAACAAACCATAGCTGGTATTCCGCCCTCACGTATATATAACTATGACGAAACAAACCTCACAGACGATCCGGGAACAAAAAAAGTGATAAGTAAAAGAGGCTCTAAATACGTGGAGCGAATTTGCAATTCAAGCAAAAGTGCGATTTCACTTATGTTTTGTGGAAATGCTGAGGGGCATGTTTTACCGGTTTACGTTGTCTATAAAGCAGAATCGTTATGGACCACATGGACTGAGGGGGGTCCTCCCAACACAAGATATAATCGCAGTAAAAGTGGTTGGTTTGATTCCCATATTTTTGAAAATTGGTTTGTGACAACTTTTTTGAAAGAAGTACAGGGCGGAGGACCTAGTGCCTTAATTGGCGATAATTTAGCGTCACACATAAACGAACATGTGTTAGAATTATGTGATACTCATGACATTAAGTTTATATGTTTGCCACCAAACACCACGCATATATCTCAGCCACTCGACGTAGCCTTTTTTAGGCCAATGAAGGGGGCTTGGAGAGACATTTTGAGGCAGTGGAAAAACACGAAAACTGGTAGTTGTTATACAACTCTCCCGAAAGATTTATTCCCCCGACTACTGACACAGTTAATGGACAAAATTGAGTTCAAGAAAGCAGAAAATTTAAAAGCTGGTTTCAAAAAAACTGGTATACACCCAGTGAACAGAGAAAAACTAATAGAACGCTTGGCTGAACATAAAAGTGATATGCTCGATAATGATTTAATTGGTAAAGCATTTCTGGATCAAATTCAAAATGAACGGCAAGATTTTATTGGATTAGCTGGTAAACCAAGGAAAAAGAAGTTGCAAGTGTCGCCGGGCGATAGTATATCAATTGAAGATCTAAGAAAATCACGCGATAACCCGGGACCTTCAACTTCAAAACCTACACGAAACCAGAAAAAAAGTCAAGTTCTGTCATCTTCATCAAGTGAGTCAGATGATATGGATTTTGATTTGGCAAGTGACAGCGATAATCTTGACGACGGCAGTGACAGCGAAGATGTAGATAACTTAGTTGAACCCGACGATGTTAACGAAAATGTTAGTGAAGATGTAAACAACCTCGAAGAACCGGAACAAAATTATAATGTTGGTGATTTTGTTCTGGTCAAATTTCTAGAAAAACAGTTTCCCGGTCGTATCACAAAAATGTCCAATGAAGGCCCAACTGTGGACTGTATGGAGAAGCTTTCAAAGCAGTGGAGGTGGCCCGCGAAGAAAGACTGC
>NW_019103516.1:0-1335 GCF_001856785.1 Myzus persicae
GTTCCTCGTAAGTTGTTGTTAGTGGTAATCAAAAAAAAAGTTGGCTATAAATCTATAATGATTTTTTACGAGCGTTTGAATTGAGAATTTTGGCAAAATTCGTAAAAATTACGTAAATTAGCAATAATTATATTTAGTTATATCTAAGATTTAAAAATTTAATACAAGAATTCTTACAAGTTTGTCGACATTTATCAAAAATAAAATTTCTACCGGAAAGTCAAATAAAAATTTGATGAGCGTTTGAAGTTTAAATTTTTACAACATTGGATAATCACTCGATTTCTCTTGTAGCGATTTTCTTATTTGTTTGTAATTCAAAAACGAATTATTGTAGACACTTGAATTTTACACAAAATGTTTATTTCATCAATTCATATACTTGATAGAATGTCCAAAATATTATAATTCGTTTTAAGCTGTTGACGGAATTTTCAATTTCAATTTTTTTTTTCTATTAATGTCAATAAAATTTTATTGGTTAGGTCAAAAAGCATGAAAATTTAATACAAGACTCTTGATAAATAGTTACAATATCAGTTGAAAAATATTAAAAATACAAAAGCAATATTTTTTTTTATAAACATTTAAAGTTCAAATGTTGACACTATTTTACACTGAGCATTTAAGAACAATATTTATTCGACTTACCGGCTACCATATTAATAATAAGTAATAACAATATGATATATCCTAAACTGATATACCGTCTCCGCTCAGAATCGTTTTTTGTATACAATGATTAAATCATATTTTAAATCAAATTTTGATATCATTGACTTCAAATTCTATCCATTACAGCGACCTCATAGAAACGTAATATACATCCACTTACCCGCTTTTTTTTAATACTTTCAATTTAATTTCATATATAACTTTAAGCAGAATATGTTTTGCTGATCATTCTTATATATAAAAATTAAGTTTTTAACGAGTTTAATATAGTTGTATGAATCTTAACAGTATTTATACATATAGTTGCGGGGTTGAAATATAGACGGTAGTTTTTCAATTCAGAGGTTGAAGATTGTACCCATGTTAAGTTTTGCGTAACCATAGTTAATTTCGTTCTTGGATCCCATGAAAAAAAGATACATATGAATTATACTAAAAATCTAAATTGACGGTTATTAATTAAATTTTTTTAACTGCATAACCGCACTAACCTATACACAGTATACACACACTCGCGCGTTTATATATATATATATATAAAAAAGTATCATTATATGCCTATATGCTTTGTAAAAAATTTATTAATAAGTACCTATACCGCGAGATGTCCTGTGCCTATATAGCTTATTATGTAGATATGTATATGTCTATAAATTAAAC
>NW_019103517.1:0-1282 GCF_001856785.1 Myzus persicae
ATTTAAATCAACCAACATCCCTGTAGTATGAACTCCGCTCGTTGCACTTTCGTCACTTCCTGAATTAAAGAATCGGTTAACACAGAGTCTGATTTATCAGACACCGGTCTACCGGACACACGGAATACAGGCAAGAAAAAAATACTAAAAATTTTGCATATCATTAAGTATTAGAATAATAAACACTTTTTTTTTCTATTAATCATACCAATTGAGTTCAATATTCATGATTAAGACAGGACAATGTCTGTCGGTTCAGCTAGAAAAAAAGTTAGCCAAAAAAATGTAGCTACTCAAAATCAATGACATTATATAATATATTTTCCTAATCCCACCGGGAGCATTCTAAGATAAAATATTCGCCAGTTCCATCGTTCATTACTGTCATTAGCGTATATAGTAAACATATTTTTGTTGTTCATTCCGTATAACTTTCTTAATTTTTTCTTTAAAAGAACAAATAAATTCCATTAACATAAACAAATACAAAAAAAAAAAAAAATTAGCGAAATCGGTCCAGCCATCCATGCGTGATCCGGTGACCAGGGGAAAAAGGGATTCATTTTTAAACATAGAAGATTATTTTTTGACTCAGCATTAGACTTTAAAAAAACAAACAAAATGTTGTAGATTTAAATTATTTTGAAATAGTATTTAGATAAATCGATAAGTCATACCCTGAAAAATATTTTATCAATAATTTTTGTAATGGGTGGTTGTACTCAAATATAGCAAAAACATTAAAAAAAAAAAAAAAAATTCTGTTACGTCTATGTTGCACATGGCCAGACAGAAAAGAAAAAAAAATACGCAGACATCCTCTAAAATTAATATAACAATTTCTGGTATTTTTTCTCCATTGGATTCCTCAAGGAGGATGATTGTGTTATACCCGGATTACAGGGAGTAATAGTGCTTTACCTATAACATGGTTAACTTGAACTGGTCCTGAGTTTCGCTACTTGCCTAATGGAATCGTTGACAGTGATGTCATACAAAAAAAAAAAATGGTCTAACAATAAACACAAACAAGACAAAACTAATGGAACTAATAGATAGTGACATAGACCCAAAGCAAAGGGAAGAACTAACGTTTGAAAAAGTGCATTACACGAGATCCCATATTTTGGAAAAAGTGTTTTCAATGAATTCAAAAGACTCTACAAAAGAGATACCCCAGGTAACAGAAAAAAGAAATTGATGTTATTACCTCAGTTTGACACAGTAGAATTGAAAGACGTTTTTCATGGCATGACCCATTCAGCGAAACGGTTAATTTTTT
>NW_019103518.1:0-1342 GCF_001856785.1 Myzus persicae
CAGTGCGTTCCCATTTGAAAACTATATGAAAGTTCTAAAAAGTATGCTGAGGCAGCCTAATAAGCCTTTAGAACAAGTAGTAATAAGATATAATGAAAATGGAAACTTTAGTCTAAATAAAAATGAAACCGTCCAAAGTGATGAAAATGGCTTATTATTAGGATCACATAATGATGGACCTTTAGTAAGTGGCAGCGTTAATCCACAATTCAGTTCTTTAATTTTGAGTAGTTTTAAAATTAAATGTAAAATAGATGCTGATTCTTATTTTATTTCTAAGACTAATGAAGTTATAAAATTAATTAATATTGCTCACTCACATAACACTGGTGAAGTGGTTTTGATTGGCAGAAAATTTGAAATCAAGGAAATTTTTTATGATAAACCTATAAGATCATCTTGCTTTGGAATATATATTGTAAAACAATTATCAACTAATTTATATATGTGGTCTATAAATGATATTCAAAATAAAGTTATGATATTATCTTACAATAAAGATTGCATTGCTATCCCTTTATTACATTCATCATAGTTGAAAAATTCAAGTTTGTATAAAAAAAAATATTCAAATTTTAGACTGTTAATTTTTTTGTAAATATTTGTTTTATTTGTATCAACTATAATAATATATATCAATTAAGAATAATTTTATCAAGGTTGTATCTATGTACCCGATAGGAACCTATACATTTTAAATATTATGCAGATAGTTTTACATTTAATTATGCTAAAATTATAACACGCTTCTCTTTGAAAACTTCTACCAATGTGAATTTTTTGGTCAATGTGTGCCAAATACAAATTAATTAAAAAAGTAATTATAGTACCTATTTTATTACAAATAAAAATTATTTAAATATCGCCTAATATATCTAGTTAATTATGTGAATTGTGTGAATGTTAATTTAAATTTATTTAAACATTTTTAAGTTATTTTTTCAAGTTACTGGAAAAATTCAGTTACCTATATTGTATTTTGTTGTATTAGTTGAGCATGTTAGCACACAATTTGTTTTCTCTCTGACCAATAAGGAACATTAAAATGTTTAGTATATTTTTAGCTTTAATATTATAGTGAATTGACAATAGGTCATATTATTATCAAACTTAATAAGGTAAGAATATTATCTAGCATACATCATAATATTTTTTAGTCGATACATATTTTATTTTTAATGCAAGTTATCGGCATTTAACATATTAATATTTTACATACTTACAAGTTCATAACAAACTTTTAAATAAAAATATCAATAATAGCCTATGATGTGCCATAGATAATATCTTTATGTAGCTTTAAGTTTGATAATAATAATAATACCTAATTTATTATAATAAC
>NW_019103519.1:0-1279 GCF_001856785.1 Myzus persicae
ATTACTGTTATCACTAATCACCTTACAAGTTACAACCACACTAACCGTGCAGAGCGCGGTATAATAGAATTTAAAGAATTATTTATTCTTTACATCTCCCCCACCGGGAAAGACAATTTTCCATAAAATTTTCGTCTCGAAGTCAAGTACCTAACCAGCTAGGTTCTACTCCATTCAATGTAGAAGCCGGAATAAGTTTCGTTATATGGAAATTATTAGATTCTGTCTTTTTGTGACCTGTGTTAATCCTATAGATTGAATTTGATATCCTCTCTATAATCTTGTACGGCCCGATCTTCAGTTCATCCAGTTTTCTCCTGTTTAGTTTGTTTCCATTTTCCACATACACCATATCTCCTACATTGAATTCCATGTCTTTTCGATTTTTATCAAATAGCTTTTTGTTATAATCATGTGATTTTATTGTATTCTCATATGCTATTTTCCTATCACATATCCAATCAATTTCTGTTTTTTTTCCTTCTTTTAATTCATGTGGCAATATTGAAACATCTGTACCATATAATAAATATCTTGGCGCAAACCCCGTAACTGAATGATCAGTATCATTATACCTATTTACACATTCTTGTGCTATTGTTGTCCAAGCTAGTTTTTTATTTTGTTCATTGATTTTACATCGAATTTTGTTTACGAGTGTTTGATTAAGTCTTTCATTTATTCCATTTGAGAAAGGGGTATTTATGGCAGTAAAAACCATCTGTATTGACTTTCCACTCAAAAAACGTTTAAATTCTTTTGAATTAATTCCCGGATATTGATCGGTGAGAAGTATACCTATTTCATCTGTGTCTGCTATATTGTTGACTAATTTTACAAAATCATTCGCACTCTGTGTTTTTGATGTTAAAATGAATGCGTATCTTGTGAAATGATCCACTAGGAGATGTAGATATTTTTTTTCGGATTTCGAATCTCCAAACCCACCAATCGTGTCTATTGAGATTATCTCAAAAGGCTTTGTGGCTGGACCCAGATGAGACATTAAATCAAATTTGTCATTTCCTCTAGATTTGTTTTTCATACATATCCCACAGTTTTTACAAAATTGTATTATGTTTTTTGTCAAGTTTTTCGCTGTGTATACTGTACCAATCTTCTTTTGCATTTGTTTAATACCAATATGGCATAAGTTTTCATGTATGTTCTTTATGAGTTTAATGCTGAACTCCTCTGATAACATGATTTTTTTTCTTTTTCTACACTTCTTAAAATATACATTGTTTTTTTTTATCAGCTTGTTTTTTTTTTTTTTTTT
>NW_019103520.1:0-65882 GCF_001856785.1 Myzus persicae
ATTTTTAATTTAGGATTTAGTATCCAGGTGCTTGTCTAGCCCTTTTTAATTAGCTATTAACCAACTTTCTAGTAATCATATGATAAGAGAAAAGTTATAAAATAGTTTTCAGAGCCGAATAGGACAACGTTTGTCCGGGTTCAATTCATTATATTGCTTGGGAATCATCGGATCCATCTCATTAATATGGTACCTGCATAAAATCTAACTTAATTACCCACATATTTATTATTACTGACTTATATTTTTCCTATTTACCACAAACTTTTAAAGTTTTCAAAATTCAGATTTTTTTCATTCCAATCACCATATTATGAACTATTTTTATTTATTATTTTTTTTTATTAAACTTAAGCCCAGCGACTATGGCCTTTAGGTGTTGTAGGGGTTATGAACTGTGTCAGGGGTAAGGTTGGTATAGTAGGTTGTTTTTACGATTGTTACGGTAGGTAGCAAACACGTGTATGTGTGGCCGTTACTTACTCCCAGTCACATTTCGCGACTGGTAGCAGCCAACTTGCCACGCCAAGCCACTTATGAACTAATAAAAATCAAGAAAGTATAAAAAATGTTGTGCCATTGTATTTTTTAATTAGAATAAGAATTGACGTGAAACCTTATATTAATCTTAATGTAACTTAATTAATTACAATTTTCTTTGCATCTAAATACTCTGAATGCTCATCTATATTTTGACTTTTTGGTTGTATGTAGAATGGTATGAGTATAAAATATATTGATGCAAAATAAAAACAAATAAGTTATATAGAAAAAATGTTTAATAACACAGTGAACTGTCCATCATATAACTTAAAATGAAAAGTTGGAATAAGGAATTTTTAAAATATATTAATATAATTTTTATTTTTTAAATGTAAAAATACAAAATATTCTTTGTCAGTATTACCATATTATTATGAATTTATAATATATTAATATCGATAATTTCCTTAATACTTTTGTTACCTACCAATTCAATTAGTATGTATCTGATGCTTTAGCTTACTTCAATAACATTTAAATGTTTAAGAGCAATAAAAATTAAAGAGTAAAAACCATTTACATAATATAATAATTATTAATTAAATAACATAATAAACTTATTAATATTGGTCTGCTTTAGATAAATACCCAGAATAAAAAACAAAAACAAAATATGTTTGAACATTTTAGATAAATATAGAATTACATGATTAAAACAACAAAAAAAAATGTAAGTTCATACTGTCATAGGTTTAAATACTGTATCTTCAATAAGCTTCAACAAATCAATGACATAAGGTCTGGCTTTAACATCTTTTATCAAACATAACTCCATTGTTTGCTTAAGTACTGATGGTATACCTTGAGTAAATACCTTACTATGACTGGGGAAATTAATATTTTGCTTTGATTCAGCAATGGATTGCAACTTTTGCCAGGTGTTTGTCAAATGTGAATATGGAGTATTACCATAAATCAGACTATATAATATACATCCCAATGACCATACATCAGATTTTTGGTTTATCTATATAAAAATTGATTTTTCAAATATTTTTTATTAGTGTTATCTATATAGTTTGTCATCTCACTTTATGGCCTTCAAAATTAGAGCCCCCACTTCTTATACATTCTGGACTCATATAGTTCCAAGTTCCAGTAGTCACATCCTTTAATACACTTGTCATGTCACCTTGTATTTTTGATGCAATGCCAAAGTCTATTAATTTTAAACGACCACTAACCAAAAGGAAATTTGCAGGTTTGAGATCTGAATGAATAACACCTATTGAAAAATTAAAATTTAATACTTAATACTTTTTTATATAGATGGCTTTATCATTAAATAATTTATTATTAAATATTATTAGAAGTTGATTAGGGATTGAATCATATGTTTTGTCTGTATCTCAGTACCTATAGTAATTTGTATATTAATTTATTTTTTCTTATTTTTCTTATTATAATTTGAGATTAAAAATAAACAATGTTAAAATAAATTATATAGTATAATATTTTTATAATACCTAAACTTAATATTAAAAATAAATGTTTTTAAAATGTTTAGTTATAAAATGTCTATTAAATACATAAAAATATAATTTGATAGTACCCAAAAACTTAGTGTCATATACCTAAGTATTATAAAATGTCATGTATTATTTACCTTTAGCATGTATTTCACTAACAGTGGTCAACATTTCTGTCCAATAGTACATAATCATGTGAACCGACATATTTTTTGTACAACGGATGAGCTTTGAAAGATCTGTGTCACCTTTTTCCATTACCATGTAAAGAATCTTTTCATTGATACTATACTGACTGACAAAATTAATTTGTATGTCGTTATTTGAATTTAATTTAGTTGATAAATTAAAGGAACTGAATTATAAGATTAAAAAAAAACATTTCAAATTATTATCTACCTGTCAAATAAACGTATAACACTTTCACAATCTTGCAAATTTTGCAACAAATTGACTTCGTTTAAGTATCCTTTGGCAATAATATTTTCAACTTCAGATAAGTCTACTTTTTTTATTGCCATCACTTGATTAGTTTCTGGATGTAAGACCTAATTAAATAAATTAAACAATTAATTTATAAAATATAAACAGAATAAAGAATAGATAATATACCTCATGTACAATACTAGATCCTCCATGTCCCAGTGTATTAAGTATACTATACTTGATTCCTTTAACAGATATGAAGTTTTCATGGGCACATTTAATACACACACTACCTGGTAAATTAATTGGTTGTTTAAGCTCTTCATCTTGAGCGAATACAGGAGTAATACATGTAGATTGAGCACGTACAACAAAATTATTACATTTAGTTATAGGAGTTAGTTCTGGTGTAGTATGTTTAGAATGAGCATCCAAAGGTTGGCATTCTAACTGTTTTGTTGATAAGGAAGAATCAACTAAAGAATTGGAATTGTTTTTAGAAAAAGAAAAAAATAATGACTTCGGTAAAGAAGTTGTTTCTCTGATACTATGATACAAACTAGTATCATAATTGAACTTTGATGTTTCAGGTGAAGTATTGCATGTATCATCATTTAGGACAACAGGTACTTTGCTTGCTGTTTCGTTAACATTTTCTTCTACAGTAATCGAACAAGAAGCTGTACTAATATTACTTTGTGTCAATATTTTGGATCCTAGTTTCAGTTCTTCTTTTGAGTGTTCGGGTAAATTTTCTTTGTTATTATATAATGATCGCTTGGTACTTAATGGAAGAGCTGGTTTGAAATTTAATTTACGAACAGTATTTCTGTTTAAGTAAGTAAATGTATCACAAGGAGTATCTATATTACTATGACTTTGAGCTTTAATAGCTGGACGAAAAAATGGAGTATTTTGTACTAAATCAAGTTTTTCAAAACTATTAACTAATTTTTTAGGTGTTCGTATTTGAAATGTACATCCCAAATCTGCATCTGCTGTTTTATTTTCAAATAAAGCCTGGTTATCATTATTATGTTTTAAAGAACTTGCTTTTTGTCCCAAACGACTAAAAAAAATAATTAAAAAATTAAAAAACAATTAATAATTAATAATGTTGATGAATTGAAATTCTATAGTATTATAAATATTGCAAATAATTGATTTATGTATGTTATGTATCTATTAACGGGTATCAACCCTTTTACAAAGAATAAAAAAAAAACAACTAAAAACTTATAAATTAAGTAAAATATATAATAAGCATATTATACAATTCTAGAAGTATACAAATAATTCAGACTAATAAGTACATATTATGGCAAATATAAATGCTTTTTTTTTTAATAATTAGCTATAATGGATATTTAAATTGTTTGATTTTTTTTAAAAGTTGTGTTGAGATCAAAGGTTATTACACACAGTTTTTAGTACTACTCTATATAGGTACTTAAAATGTTTAATGAAACCAATGTTACAAAAAAGACAATAATTTGTTAACATAATGAAGAGGAGAAGATGTAAGCAGGTACCTACTACATCTTATCACCAAAATCAATTTTACTTATATATTCAGTTCTAGTATTCTACTATATCACAGATAGTTTATAAGAAAGAATCACAATGTTAAGTATGTTTATGACCTATGGGGCAATGTTCATAATACCAAAATTATTATATAATCTGAAATCTCCAATTGTATTGGGGAAAATATTTGTTTATACATGATGTCATATGTTTGAAAATTCAATAAATCGGCTAAGACTTAGATTTATTAGGTAGGTAAATTCGTCATCATATTATAATAGACTTAGATACCTCATAATATAATATAATATATCCAATAAACGTATAACACTAACATACCTTGTGATTGGTTTTCTTGGCCTAGAATATTTTAGTTGTAATAAAGGACATGTAATATAATTGTCAGTTTCTCCATCGTTTTCTTCGATATTATTACTATAGAATTTTGATCCCATATTACGATTCATTATAATTATATTCACTTATATAGTTTCGTTAACATTCTGAAAATGGGAAAATAACTTTACAATGTATTGCATGTTATCATTAAAATACCAACATTTTGAATAAATAAATTAACATATTCGCCGAATAGAGAAATAAGATAGCTAAGAACTAAGAAACATTATGATACATTAAACGGTTATAAATATAATACTTTGATACACATAACACAATAATACAAAATACAACACATATCTTATATCAATGATCAGTGAGTGAGAAATGACAAAATAATAATTAATAAATGATTCATTTTCAACCTTACAGTTTTTTTTTATTCTTTGGCTTCACGACTCTTCAACATTTTTTTAGAAATGTATTACGAAATGTGCGACTTGCGATTTGCGATTACAAGATCACTTATCTATGATAAGATTATTATGAGAATAAAGTTTATTATTCTACATTAAGTTACGTTATAGTTCTGTGGTCATGGGTAATAGGTGTTATGGTAAATTTTACTTTATGGATTGTACCACTGATATCTACGTGCAATAAAATTAGATTTCATGTTATTTTGTTCTGTTCTATAATGTTACCACATCTTAACCGCGGTTACCACACTTCCACAATATTTCATTTACAAAAATGGGATGGAAAGATGAAAAGATATTTTCCAATAACAACATTATTTTTTGCACACTATGGTCACTCTGTAAAACTAGGCAAATTTAAATGTAAAATACAAGACATATTCACTGAACGTATTTTACCTACACCTATAATTAATTAAAATTGAAATACTTATTATTCATGTTTGTTTTCGACTCTGAGCAGAGCTTCTTGTAGTGTACACGATAATAGACAAAATGCTTTGATTTTCAACATTGACTGTCGTTTTTGGTAAGTAGCAAATTGGAATTAGTTGGAACATTGAACCAGTGGCGTAGTCACAGGATAGGTTAAATTCACCTATTCTGTGGTGTAGTTATGATTTTGTACTGGGGGGGGGGAGGGATGAGATTTTAAATAAATGTCAGTGTTTGGCTGTGTCCCCAACTCACAATACCATACTGCTTTGTTTTTTTTTTATTGCAGTACTGTAGACATTATAATACTTTATAGTGAACATTTTTTTAATCTTTAATATCTATACATAAAAGCCAAATACCGACCACTCTGTACTCATTGCTATTACTCAAAAATGTTTCAATAGACATCTGACATAGCTATAATTAGTACATTATATATTTATATTATAACATTAAAAATGTAGGCTAGTGATATACTTGGGCTCTAGCTGCTAAATATTAAGTGCCAGGAAGGGTCACTGTAATGTATGTGTTTGTTAAATTTTAATTCAATGATATAAAAAAATCGTAACGAAAAACAATTATGAGCGATGACGGTTTGTATTACTAAATGTATTCAATGATATTATTGCTATTGAAGTAATTTATTTTACTACTATAAATATTAGTTAGGCATAGTGTATACAGTCGGTTGAATTACTATTTGCTAAAAAAGTTTCTAAAAGTCAATATGTACATAAAAGTATGTGTCAAGTACCCACAAACAATATTTTTAAATTTCAACAAAATAACTAAAATTGTTATTCTTCGTTTAATTATCTAATTTTTCCGAAATTCGAACTTTAAATGCTTATACTTACCATCATACTTAAGTCTTTAATATTTTTTTAACTGTTATTAAAACAACTTAAGAGGAATCTGGTATTGAATAATTAAATATTTTCGAGCTTTTTGACCTAACAAAAAAATTATCATACTAAAACACATTGAACATTTCAAGTGTCTATAAAATGTATAAATAGCTCAAAATGATCGTAAATGAATTGCATCACGCTTAGAAAATTATTAAATAAACCATTGGTGAACATTTGAAGTATATACGCGTATATATTATATATATACGCGGTTATTATAGTCTTGGAGTTACACTAAAACACAAAATCAATTTTTATGGAAATGATTTTGCATGATTTTTTTTATTCACATTTGAAGTTCAAATGTCTACAAAATTAATTAAAATCCTGGAGATTTGCAAATTATTTGGTAGTTAAAAATGTATAAAACGTTCAAATTTCATAAAACTATAGGCTTTAAAATTGAATACAAGGTTCTTCATAGACCATGCACTTTATATAACAGTAAATATGCTTTCATTGCTTTATCATTTATACTACAAAAATAAGTCAAAGGGGGGAGAGGGTATAATATGATACCCTCTGAAAAATAGAAAGGGTCACCAGCATATAAATGCATTAAAAAAAAAATTAAATTATCTATAAATGCAGTAGGTACTTATGTTGTGATGGAAGCTAAATAGGTACCGTAATATATTCTGATACCTAAATCCAATAAATAAATAACTAATAATTCCATTTATGTAACTTACATGTTACATATAAAATTAAAACACTTTAACACTACGATTTGGAAAGAAAACGGAAAGGCATCCGAAAATTGTACCCATTACCTAGGCCATAGGTAAATGCATTATACTAGGACTTGACTAGTGATTGGAGGCCACCAACTGTCGGTTGAACTAAATAAGGCAAATAATATTAGTATAATACATATGTGACGCTTTCTGTGCTTTCTTCTTTTCATTTTGTAAACTAGGCATTACTGAACGCATCTAAAGAATAAAACCATGATATATTTTTTCTTCATAAATGAATTTCTCATCGAACCATAGTCAGTTTCCTATGAAAGCTTATAATTATAGATAATAATCATACATTTAGGCGCTAAGTTAGTCAGTCCTATCGTCATAGTTCAAGTTTCGAATGATGTTCGACACAGATGGCGGCACGAGTATGCATGTGCGAATCGCTGACAGAGGGATGATGAGGCAGCGCACGCGCCCTCCACACCCCCTGATGACCACGTTGTTCGGTATTTGGCCGCCACCGCGACAGTTCCGTGTGTCACGCGCTACGTCGTTCGACTGTTGCGGTGCGTTTCGTTTGCGATATTCGTATTTGGTTTCATGTTTTATTATTTTTTCCCACCGAAAACATTTTATAATTAAAATTTTGTTTCTATGGCCTTTTTTGTGACCCGATCCTGTAAACGTTCCGTTCGCATCCTGAAGGTTCGTCATTCGTTTAAATAACCGGTAATCGAATTTGTGCGAGTGCGCTGGTGTGTCAACAGCAGAGATAACGGTTGGAAATCCACGTGAGTAAAAAAAAAAAAAAATACATTCATTTAAAAAAATGTGTTAGTTGTTACGAGTCTTATACTTTATTCAATATGATTGTCATTTATCATTAAATTTAAGAATGCCGCGGAGGAGGATTATCGAAAACAATAATTATAAAGTGATCGAACCGCGTGCTGTGTAGTACATAAATATAGGTTACGAGTAAAAATTAACTTTTTTACAGGGTTGCCGGCACATTGACTGTTAACTATATGATGATGGCACTGCTTTCTCTTACCCAACATGACGCTCGTTTCTTATTTTTTACATTTTATTATAGCAAAATAAAAAGGAACACAACAGTTCAGTTATGTTATATGACGTATTATAAAATGCCAACATCGTATAAAGTGTGTGAGTGTGTGTGTATGTGTGTCTGCTGTGTGTCTATTTTGGAACGACTCCAACAGCACAAAAGGACACGCGAAAAGTTTTAAGGGAAATATTGGCAAGACGTGCCAGTTTCTCGACTTTGTGCGATAAGATTGTTCTCATGAAGTTTCTTTTTTTCCGTACACCCACTGGCCGAAAACTAAATTTATTTATTAAAATTCAAACAAGGTAGGTTATACAAACAAAAAAAAAAACTTGACAATAATAAATTATCATATCGGTAGTAAAACCACGAAATACGTCTATTATAATTTGTTTCTAATATTATCTGTTCTAAGCCTATATTATAAGTTTATATAGTGAATTAAAATAGTTGGATGCACGGATTATTCTAGGCTGACCCAGAGCAAAGATCGGATGGGTTTTTTTTGGAGGCGGGAGGGGGTACGTCAAATTAAATTTATGGAATACAAATATTTATCTTGTGCATTCTTAAAACTTATATAAGATAAAATATTTCATTAAAAAAATGTGAAATTATAAATGTATGTACTGTGTAGTATCAGCTCTGAAGGGGGGAGAGGTTTTAGTCTTTGGAACCATTCCTGATATGAATCTATATAGATCTTATAGATAGCTTCAACTTGTTGTAAAGGTATATAATGTAAACTTACGCATAGTATCTGTCTAATTCAGTAGGAAGCCTATAAATGTAGGCATTTTGTTAATGTTATTGTGAACAGTTGAAATTGTCTTTAAATAAATAATTATCCGTCTAATATTACAGACTATAATATATTTATACGAGTTCAATTTATGTGATGTTATTCTATAATAATTGAAGTACTATTATTCCATCTAAGATCTAACTAAGATCTTTGTAAGCTAACTGAGCCGATTATCTTATTTTTAGTATTTAAACATGTAATTTGAGTATAACAATGATTATGGTGTATTACGAGTATGTTATATTATTTTGTGATGGGTAAAATATTGACATTGATGCCTCAGAAGACAATATTTTGCTATACAAAAGCGTTGAACCAGACTCATGGTGTACCAACTTCAAATTAGGAATAGATTTCCTATAATACAATTTTTTTTTAAATTTATTATTTTACCAATCTACAAATTGGAAAATAATTATGTTTTATTCCGTTGGAATTTACGTTTGTATTTGCGATAACTAGCTGCATAAAAACATAAAAACATACCGATAAATGTAGAACTCAATGTGGCAGATAATATAATAGGTAATCATGATAAATTAAGTGGATAAAAAGCCAAGACAAATCAAATTACTGTTGTAAATTAAAATAAATACTTCCTCATGTGTTTTATTTTGTATATAACTTTTCAATATCCCCTCTCCCTACCTTCAAGAGTTAACGAATTACTGCATTCTATACTATATTATTATAATATATTAATATAGTAAATAACTTATAGCATACATGAATTTATTTAACTATAAATACGAGTATTGAGTAACACTTTGTAATACAAAGTACCCGGTGACTTTCATAATTGTTAAATATACAAGTGTCAATTTTGTATTGCGTATTATTTATTAAATATTCGTATACTATAATTTTATAATTTATACTATTCTATAAGTTTGTATAGTTATATATTTTAAGTTACCTCAGTGGCGTTGTTCTTCTAAAATAGTAGATACGCTTCAACGCTTGTACCTAATCTACTCTTAAAACATATAACATAAGTAAATGCAGTATACGTTTGTAAATTAGAACATTCAATAAATAAAAAATAAAACACATAAGTGTAAAAGCAATTTTTAAGTCATATACCTAATTTGCTAGGTAGCCATATTAACATTTGATTAAACTACATTTTTTATGGATTCTGCTGATGTTAAATATAGTTATACTTTTTACTGACAAATTCCCCAAATAACTGTATTGTATTAAATATCAATGTTCAGAATTTTAGATGTAATTATGAAATATTAATAGGTACCAATCAAAGTAGATACCATTATAACATTCACAATTTAAAATCTGTAAATAGTTTCAATATAACTATTAGATGCAGCGTATGCATAGGTAGAACCTATTTAAACCATATTGAAACGTTTCATGATAAGATAAAGTAAATTACTTCACTAAGTTACCGTCAATTATGCTGGAACGGTGGACAAATGGATTTACGGTGGTAGAGATTTCTACGGGCTCTCATTTTGGTGAAAGTGTAGATAAAAGGAGGGTTTTTTATTTCCAAAACCTTTTAGACATAAGACTATAAGAGCTATATAGGAAAATAAATTTGGTAACCCTAGTACAGGTCACTTTAGCTTAACATTATTTTCGTTTTGCTTCAGTGAATAGATTTTTGTTGTCTTTTGTATTATAATTTAAATTTAATCAGGAATTTGTATTAATAGCAAAAATAAATTAATTTTAAATAATAAAATATTTTTATTGTTAAAAAGTATGATACCTATGCCTACTTGAAATATCAGAATATGAAAATGATTTTTGTTTTTAATTATAAAAAAAGTTAAAAAATAAAACCCAACCTAAAAGTATATCGAAGGTAGGTATTATGAGGAATCCATGTATTTTTTTAAAATAAATTGTAAGAATGATTTCATTAATATGATTTTGAAGTATTAATGAGATATCGGACACTCATCTCGTTACACTTATCTCAGTAGTAAATAGTAACGAGTAGTAATTAGTTGTATTAGTATTTTTTCTCATTATAAATTTTAAAATCATCGTATTCAAAAACTGATGCCAACGGATCTCGATTAAAATTTAAAAATGTGCTTTTTGTGAAAGTTAATCCAGATGTCGGTAGTTTTCTTTACGAGTATAATACATTTCAAACTATTAAGAAGAATCAAAGAATTACCTTTTAATAATATCATTCAACTAAACAACTAGATTACTAATATTGATAAAAGTGTTTTGGAAATGTAGCAGCTCAAAATCTATAATTATTTTTGATTTATTTCTGACAAACACAAATAAATAGATTTTAAATGTTACTTCATATTTTGTTAATTTCCTTGTATTATTTATTTAAATAATATTAAAATTATGAATAAAATGTATACGCACACCACCCAAGTATTATGCTAAAAAGACTTTAAAAAAATTACCAATAAAATCATATAATATTATTGACGTTAATTTTAAATTGTTTTGTTTAAGTTTAATTATGTTTTAAATTATATAGTCTAATCCAAACCATGAACTCAAATTTATTAATCGTAACAAATTCTACGATGACGAATAACTAATTGAAAAAGTTAATAAGTAAATACATACAATTGTATTATGTAGTTTTATTTTTATATTGTTAGACTTTTAAATTATCTGAGTTACGAAATAGAATATTGGGATTTCTATTTATTATTATAACTGAGTTAAATAGCTGTATATAATGATTTTAAAATATGTTTTTATTAGGTATTTATAATAATAATATTACAATTATCTACAGATTTAATTTATGAAATGATTCATTTTAGTCTAAATATATAAATTATTATATCAAAATAAGTTGTAAGCTCATCTAATTTCTCTTTATTCTAATAATTACAATTTACCAGGGTATTCGTTACCATTATTTTAAACGATTTATTATTAGGAATTTATAGTTATTTATAATTTATAGTTATCTATAGCTTGCACTCACTACTTTTGCAATAATAAAGACCTTTCGTTCATCGATAAGTGGACTATAAGCAGCCTTTACCTCCTCCATAACTATTTGTTCCTGTCTGAATGGCTGGGTGGCTTGCTCAGTTTCGATATCTTGGGTCAAGCCCTTATTTGCGTTCACGGTCACGTCTTGTTTTAACAATATTATTTCCCTTCAATTTTCATCACTATCCTTCTCAAACTCTAAAAAGCTCAAAGTGTAACAATCATTACTGAAAACACACAAGGTGTAATCCCTCTTGTAAGCCTCCGAGACGCATATGTTCCCGTTCGTTTTTGAGTGTATTTACACAACACTATAATACTATATGGTTGTGCGGTGCATTCAGGCGCGTTACGAATCCAAAACCAATTCTCTTATGCGGGTGATTTAAAGGTATGTGTGACAACTAGCTCTTTGTTTTGTAATCTACTCTACCTACTAAAAAGCATTTCAATCCTATAATTTATTTATTTAATTATACTTTTAAATTTATTCCATTCTAACCTATACATATTTTTGTCAATGATCATAATATACCAAATTTTTATTATTATTAAGTATCTGATTTTCTTATTCAATCACAATAATATCTTACATTTACTATAATATTTCATCATTGGTAGTTTATATGACGAATTATGCTTATATTATAAGCTATAAATTCTTAATAAATTAAATCAACTTAATTAGTTTTAGATTGTCTGCACATTTTTCAGATTTTTAAAAATATTTTAATCTACTAAGTTTCTATCATATTTAAAATTATAAACTCACAGAATTCTTTTAACCAATTATTTATAAATAATATTACATTCTTGTAAAATAAATCTATTAAAATAATATTCTTAGAACTCTGTACAATATATCATTTGACAATATTAAAGTGCTTTACTTCAGAATATGAAATTATAGGTCATCTGTTCTTTAGTATATATCAAACAATAGCATATATTTTTCAAATACAATGATTTAAAAAGTTAGTTTTTGATACCGTCGGAAGAATAAACTATTTGATTGAAATTATCTATTAACTGCGTCTATATGCAATCCTTTTTGAGCAAATTGTAGAACTAAATTATTTTATTTACTTAAGAGGATGTCAGCGCACTATTTGTTTTTTCTCGCTGACTCACACGCAACATAGACAACTTGCTTTCAGAAAAACCAATTTTGTTTTGTTAGCTATAATATTAGAGTTAATTGACCTATTATGTAACTTAAAGGTAAAAATTGTATCTAGAGAATGGAAAACTTAATAGATTCTTATTGATATTCTAATTTATAAGCAATTTAAATTCGTAATATTTTACATGATTTATAATTCACTTTTAAATTAAAATAATTATAAAAATATAAGATATGCCCCAGATAATATTCTTACTTTAAAATTTTATAATAATTGAATCTACTATAATATTAAAGCTAACAACACAACATGTGTTTTAATACATATTTGTATACAACTTAAATTTTGTTAAAGAGTATCTATAACCATATAAAGTAATTAATTTAACTTTGATTTAACTTATAAAATAGATAGACAAAACACTATATTATAAATCACGATTCTGTTTAGAACTTAACTCTCCCAACATAAGCTGAGCTTCCAGAGATTGCTGTAGCTAGTAAGTAGGTAGCTATACCTATATCTGTAATAAATGTATAAGCATGTATTTTTGTGCTTCAGATAAAGTCTTAATATAACAAACAATAACTGTCAGCATAATAAATATCAAGTAATCGACGAATAATCGAATATTTGATAATCGCAAATGTACTCCAATACTCATTTTGGTGCAAATTACGAACTCCCAATAAATGTGAAATGGTGTGCTGACATACACGAGATTAATAATGATTTAAAATTATTTTGTATCCATTGAATTAATAATTCAAGTTTTCATTACCTTGCAGGCTTGCAATATCTATTGTTTCAGTAAAGTTTAAATTAAATTGGGTGAAAATCGGAAAATCAATATTTGGTTAGTAAGTAGGTATTATTTTTTTAAATAGTATGTTATCGACGTAAGCTGTAAAAAAACGCAATTTGAATCTAATAATAATATTGGCAGCTTAAGCCATTTTCTTTGTTCTATTTATAATATAATAATTATTACTTTATTATGGTCTTTTAATTCAAATTATCAAATCATATTATCTTTGTTTAAATTTGGTTTCAATTAGTAAAATATATGTATTATAAAGTTAATGAATTATTCTTGTCAATCTTCATTTCAATTATTTGTTTTTACTTTTTAAAGTCAATGTTTAATTAGCTGTCAAAATTAAACAAAATATTTGTTTACAAGTCTGTAGATAAATTACAGTTATTATAGTTGTATCCCAGGGAAAAATAACAGTTTGATAAAAAGATGAGTTGAAAACTTTTACCCGATCCTAAGTTTATCTTATTTATAACCGTTTTAATTTTCTTTCAGTGATATATTTTTTATATTGTTTTAAAACTTATTCAAAGAATACGACGGAATATTAATTGGTCTTGCTAATATTTATTGAAGATAAATATTAAACTATAACAAAAGTAAATAAAATTACTCGTTGCATCACATTTGTTTTACTTTCTCTATTTTTTCCACTACTATTTACTACTTAAATTATTGTAGTCCAAAATATAAACGGCCGGTTGTAATACAACCAATAATGAGCTATTTAAAATAATATATTTAATAATCAATAAAAAGTATCAGGTATTGATAAAAAAAATGCAATTAATCATTGTGTCATTTGAAATTGTTCAATTCATTTTAGTATTTTAAACACAAGTCATCATTGTTAAAAGATGAGTTTTTCATGTATAATTCACTGCTGCCGTAATAATTATAATTGTTATTTGGTTGTTATAATAATTTTTTTTCGTGTTATGGAAACATTATCTGGAGCCATTTTATGTAACTATAAACTGTAAAATTAAATTTTATACTTGTGTGTGTATTAAATATATTACACGAAGGTTTAATTAAATTAAGTGTGATAACTATGGAGTTTAACATCTAACGGTCCATAAATATGTCTAACTTCTTATACAATATTAATCAATAAACACGAATAATTAATGCTGTGCTGTTTTTTGGTTTTAATAATATTATAACCTGGGAAACGACCTATTATATTTTAGTTTCAACATCATTATGATTATTATGTTTTTTATGTAGGACATTCTCTGTCCCCTTGTAAATGTCATCCTAACAGTCCAAATGACACGTAACCTTATGTAGTATAACATAAAAATAAATTCATGCACACTAAACTTATTTTTATTATCACGTTTTAAATGTAGTTCGATTTTTTATTAAAAAAATACAAATTATGTTCATAGTTCATTGGTTTAAAGTTCATTTTAGAAGTCAATGTTTTATTTTTAAATACCTACCTAATTATATCTTTTATATAGTTACCTACAAAATTGATGTAACATTTTGTCGCTTTCAGATAACAGTGAAATACCTACTAACTGTTTTAATTTGTTAGAACATATTATTATAGGTATCTAAAAAAAAAACATAACTTTTTGATGTTGACCGTTTTTGGGCTCTATATTTTTATACTAAAATACATTATTGAATTTCGGAAAAATATAACGATTTGTTTTGTTTGTTTTATACATATCTTATATAATAGCATCAATGCCTTAACATTATGCCTTAAATTTTTTTAAAATTATTATTAAATCTAAAATACGATTTTGATATTTTATTTGATATACATTAACTAATATATCTATGTAGAGAGAAAGTTATGATTTTTACAAATCGTGAAAAATAAAAGTTTTGTTCATAATATCATTGCATGGTATTATTTTAAAATAAATTTTACTCAATAATTTTGTTTTAGTCTTGGGTTTTTCTAAATATAACTGTAATTGAACTTTATTGTAGTTGTATTGAAATTATTATGAACATTTTAATAAGTTAAAAAGTTTTATTGAGTACTTATTGTATTGGTGAAATTACATTTTTAGTTTTTATAATACGTTTATACTATAGGTACCTATATTTTGATAGTTTATTTTTTTTCTTTTTTTTAAATAAAAATCTTTCAGATTTGAAATTTAGTACGTCTGATGTTATTTTATAGAATTTTTTTTTGAATCACTATGAGAAAGTCGTTTTATACTAAAATGACAACAAAAGAAAGCAAAGTTTGAACTAAATTTTGATCATTATTGAGTAAATTAAACTCTTTTCTGGATCATTTTTGAAACAAAAGATAACTTTTTTTAACTAATGTATATACTTTTTAAGATATAAAATCACACACATCAAATTTCCATTACTTGTTATTTTTAAAAGAAAATTAAATTATTACTCATAATATATTTTTGATGGTTAAAACTTAAAACAAAACATCTGTACATTTTGTTTTTGTTATAATTACTTTTTTTCTAAAATAAATTATTATTCTTATACAAAATTATTTTGTATGATTAACTTTCTTTATCTAATGAATTCAAATTCAAACTCATTTTATATAATATATATAAAGAATTTAAGAAGCAGATTTCTTTTATGATTAATTAATTACAATTTTTTAATTGGAATATGTTACTTACAACTTATAGGTAATGCATTTTTATTTTAAAAAACATCCTTGAATTAATGCAACCATAAAAGTTGTGTTTTCATAGTTATCTAGTTATCCTCATCGTATAAAAAAAAAAATGATTTCTATTTTTTACTCATTATATAAAACAGATTAAATAGGTAAGTGACAACAAAGTTGTCTTTTATTTTAAACTTAAAATAAATGTATTTTTGTCCATTTTATTTTCTCCAATGACCACGTGTTATAAAGTAATTATTTTATTATTAAATATTGTTATTTCTGCAATTATTTGTCAATTCTATGTTCAAAAAAGTTACCTTATTAGTTATTGGTCTTTCTATTGAATAATACTAATAATAGAAAATAAGTTTTTTGCATACCCCTTACAACATATGTATGGTAATAATTATACACTGTAAGTACACAAAAGAAAAACATGTACATTATATATATTTTTATACTTATCTGCTTTACTTGAAAGTAAGTTATGTATGTAATTAAATATGAATCTGTTTTACTTCTAAATCGATTTATTCTTGTTATTATGTTCTGAGAATAGTAGTTTATATTTATTAGGCTACGTTCTACAGCTCAACTATGCGTTTGTTCCCTTTATGTCGTCAATGTGTGTTGGTACCTATCAATAGAAAAGGGATACATTAAAAAAAATCACTTTTATTGTATACTACTATATTATCTGCTTGATGTTTTTTTGTGTTTGATAACTTCATGGACACAAATAGTTTATTGAGAGTTAATTGAACAATTATCTAATTTCATTCGCTTTCAATTTAGAAAAAATGTATACCAAAATATAATAATAAATTAAACATGTAGGTACCTAAACTTTATTATTATACAAGAACTTTGAGCTATGAATTTAAAAACAAAATATTCCACTTTGTTGTCTACAAAATATGTTTGAATCAATAAAACTAGAAAATATAATTTTTATAATATTGGGTATGTACTTACAATTGTTAAACAGACCTTTTTTTGGTAATAGATAATATAAATGTTTATTCGTATTTAATTAACAAATAAGTGATAACTACTAAACTACCTAATACTTAAAAAAAAAAAGTTACTAATTCAATGAAATACCTACAGTTAAACTGTGTACTGGTGGTAACATATAACAATTGCCATTACTCAAGTAGTTGTATGGTGTAGACTGTAGGTATAGTATATTAATTAAAGTTTTATTGATCAAACTTTATATGTGCATATTTTAACTTAAGCAAGTGTTAAAAAAAATGAATAACGTTGATAATCATTATTCATTTTTCTAGTTGTATTTAAGCTTTATTTATAATTATTGACATTCGAAAATCATCAAAATAAATAATCATGTAATATGTTTATTAAAATATTTATGTATTATATTTATAATTTATGTGATACTATAATATTCTGACCGTAAGGAGTAATTTAACCTAACCTTATCATTTTTATATAATATTTATGTTTGTATCATATTTATCATAATATTATGTTTTTATTTATCAATTATTTATGTAAGTAATTAAAAATTATATGAGACATATTAGATATAACTACTACTAATATAACAAGGTTAATTAGTTTTTTAAATTTATTTATAAAAGTTAATTTAAAGAGGGTTGAAGAGTGTTCACTACGCAGTGAAAGTTGTTTATTAAAATATCTTTACCCTTGTGCACAGACTTTGTCACGGTCCACGACTCACGATGTTTGGTGGGGCAACGGTAAATAATAACAACGAAAATGTCGGCTTGTAGAAGGAGACTCGTCACTCGCACAGTGTACAGTCAGATGAGACGTGGTGCATTCGTGCGGGTGGTGTAAAAGCTTCCTCGGGGGCATTTAAAGTCGGTTTTCTTTTGTCTATCACCCTCTCTCCAACTCGACTATCTTCTTATCCTCACTCCGTATTTTATATGACACTCTAATAAAGATTGCTGGCATCGGGAATTATATGAGATGAGGTTAATACGGGCATGCAATAAAAACGATTTCGCTATATTTGCCGTGTATGTGTGTTTTTCACCCTCAGGTCTTTTTTTTCAATTGCGAGTCCATCGTTTTTTCTGTAGATGTTTGTGCTAAGAATGGAAGTCCTGAGGCTCAATTTTGCCACCAATGAAGGTGTACAAACAATCGTACTAACGATTTTTGGCTTTATATTACATAAAAAGTCTTCAATGGTACAGTCTCTTTCATCGAGTTGAGCAGGGATTTTGTTTTTAGTATTATCCCTCTATGGATAAATATTAAATATAAGAAAATACAAAAAAAGTTTACTAGACACTTGTATCGTATCGCCTCTACTTAGGCAGGTAGTAGGTATTAATAGCGGGTATAATTATTAATTACAATTTACAGGACTATTTAAAAATGTTAAGTATAAAGATAAAAAAGAACAAAGATTAAAATGTATTTTTGAATTTTTATTTGTATTTTGAATTTTAATTTTTTTTAATCTTGAAATATATTTTACTGAAACAATTTTTTTCCAAATTCTTCCTTTTAAACTTATTAGTTATTATACACGTGTATAGTTTTATTTTATAATCAATAAATGATTTCTGAAAATGTAATTATTCACTAAGATAGGTACTAAGTAGTATGTTGCAAATTATAACAATAAAATAATTTTGTTAAGAACTCATGTGTTATAAATATTTCAGTAATTTTTTTTGTAATTTTCGTTATACCTAGGAAGGCAATTACAAAGAATTTGATAAAAAAAATTACCTGTTAAAATAACTTAATAAATACTAGATTTGATTTTAAGTCAATATAATATGAGGTACCTATTGAGGTCAAATTACATTTTTGAAGTATATCCTACATTCCTACTGCTATATACATAATAATAAAATAAACACTATTGCACAACTAAAAATTAATTTACACGTAATGCTCAGGTACGCTCTACATGCCCAAATATAGAATAACGAGATAAATATTTATAACATCATTTAGAATTGTAGGTATAGAGTTAAATTGTTTGGTCAAATTAAATTCTTAATGTTTTTATGCCTAGGATGTAAGTTTGGTTAGGTTAGGTTTCTACATAATCTATTACATTATGTATATATTATTATGTTTAACTAAAAATGTTTTTTTAAATATTGTATGTTATGTTCTGAACCATTACCAAAAGTTATATTTTTGTTATTATATAATTTAATACAATTTAATTTTTAACATACATATACGGCTGTGCTTAGCATAAACATTTTACTTATCTTAGGTTTATAATTAAATTAATAATTTTTAATAATTTTTTTATTGAAAAAATTTATCGTTTTTTCAATAATTATTTCAAACTATATTTATTCGCCGTATTATGTCATTCGATAATTTCACAATAAAATATAGTACATGAAATAATTTGGGGATTCACCCTGTCGCGTTCGTCTGGTGTACATAATTTTTTTATTATCAGCGCTATCCATTGTCCAAGTCAAGTTGGATCTAAATCACCGATGTCACGTACACGATGTCGAATTACGAGTCGAGGATACTCTGTATATATATCCATGAGCTTTATAAATCTGGCTAGGAATCCTATTCTCCCTTCTACATTCTCTTACTCCACCACATACCATAAGCCGTTCATATTATGTCGGACAAAAATAATGCTCATGCTCGTTTTACGGTTAGTCTTGATATAGTTTGTAAAAGGTTGGGCGAGGGTAGTTCTCTAGGGCATTTCACAAGAAAATAATATAGAGAAATTTCTCTTACAACGTGGTCAGTGCTTTTGTAGCTCACTCATATTATATGAGTGTGTGTGAGCATGTTTATGTGTATATAAAATAAATTGTATATAATATATTACACACATAAATATATTTATGTATAATGTATATGCATCATGCATGTGTGTTATTATAGGATCCTGATGAAGTTTTCCGGTCCGGTTAAGCTGGTGGACTTGCATATCGCATTTTGTACATAAAAAAAGGATGCCCCGAGGGGTAAAATTTAATTTGTACAATGCGCCTAAAGGATTATAACATTGCTCGAACTCAACCGACCGTCAAATGAAACCGATTCTCGAACGAGTGTTCACGTGGAAATCGGATAATTTTATAGTTTAATTGAATAGATGTATTGTGGATCTGTTGCCAAATATAAAGTTCGAAGTGATTTAATTATTCATAAAATACATTATTAACAATTAATAAATAGCTTATTTTTGTATAAATGACTAAACAATTAATAAAATATTAAATAATTGTTTTGGATTTAACCATATTATTTACAAGTTGTAGGTATATAATAATTATACGCATCTTAATGGAAACATAGAAATGTTATTTTGCTTAGATATTTTGTACTTGAAGTAGTTTTTAAAACAAAACAAAACAAAAAACCGTATAGTTTTCGTCATGTTGTTTTAGATCCCGAAGAAAAGCAAAAAAATGCTTCCTAACTTCAAACGGTTTCGTCGTTTTGTCGACGTGACAAATGGCGTTTGTTTGCCCCTAGGAAAAAACATCCCCCAAACGATTACTAACGGCCAAAAGTTGCACCACCACATTGGGTAGAATTTGTCCATGGGATTTATAAAGAATGGTATATAAACTGCTGTTAAAACATGACCCAAGGGGGATTTTCGCGTTCTTCGCCTTGCGAGTTGCTCACAATAAACACGTCGGGAACACCCAAGTTAAGCTAATTGCAAAAGCTATAAGAAATACTTATGTAAAGTTTTAAATGCTTATTGTAGATCTGCAGAGTGAAATAAAGCATGAATTAAGATTTTTACGTACTAATATTGTATTACTGTTTATTAATACATTATAATTAAACATTTAAATTATATTTTTTTCGAGAAACAACTAAAATACTATAAAACATTTACTATCAAATTTATTGATTATGATATAGTGTGTATATACTTAAAATGAATAGCTATTGTTCTATATCTGTGGTTAATAGGGTTGAATTCCTAGCTCCTTTGTAGTGTTTAAACATTTAATAAATTAATCAATCAACCTGCAGTAAATTAAATTATTATTGTTGCACGTACCATGTACCATATATACAATATACATATTTCATATTATATGTGCTATATATATCTATACATATTATTTTAATTTAAATAATTTAATAATTTTTATAATGTTTGAGTTAAGGACTAAGATAACCCAAAATGTAGTATACATTATAATGATTGTCATTGTGTCTCGTAAATTATCTACCGTATACTAATGTCTAGTAATATTGTGTTAAAATCGTAATTAAAAAAAGTTACTGACAGGGGCTAACATTGAGAAGCCATGACGTAAATCAAGGTAGAATTTACTGAATTAGTTACATAATACTAGATATAATCACATTATAAAGTAGGTAAATATATTTTATCACATTTAAAATACTTAAATTATAATGTAATATTTTAATTAATTACATAATTAAGTTTAAAAATAATTGGCATTGGTATTGTTCGTAACAGCACAAAATAATAAAAATTGTTTAATTTAATTTAATTAATTAGGTAATATTTTTGCTTTTGAGCACGTGTTTGTGAAATAAAATAACATTTAAAAAGTATTGCCTATTTTATATGTTAATTCATTTCATTTATTTTTTAGTAATAAATAGAAGCTACCTACATATTTTTTAATTATTAATGATTGAAATACTTAAAATTTAAATTTAATATATCTATCAACAAAAAGTTATAATATATTGGGGAAAAATAAGGTATATTCATTTCATTTTTAATGTATATACATAATATTGTATAGAAATGTAATACGTAAATTGAATCTAGACTGCGTAATTTTTGTGATTTGAGGGTTTAATAATATGAACATGCCTTATTATGCATTTATAAGCATTTAGGTACTATATTTCGTGACCTATTATCATTATAAAATATCAACGTGAACGCAGAAAAAATCGAGGTTTTTTTTTATAAACATTTTATAATCCTTTGTAATATAATAGTACTTTTTTGTTGTTGATATTTTAGGGAGTTTTTAACTCCTTAACATCATCCTACATTTGTGACTGTAAAGGTAATAATAAGCATATTGAAAAGTTCCTTCTTTTATCGAATTTCATTTTTGTTAGGAAATAACCAAATAAAATGTTTTACATAATGTTTACATTTATACAGTGTATAGAATAGGCCACAATCCATTACTATAGTAGTTATTGTATCATGATATCATGTCATGTACCATAAAATAGATGGGTTGCGATTGGCGTTGTTCGGAAGTAATGGTGAATTTTTCAAATGTGCCGGACGAGGTAAAGTTATGTTCTGTTGGTACCTACACAACTTATTCTTATGATAGGCGGTCCCTGACACCTGCAGACTTGTGTATATTAGGGTCATTTTTTTGAAATGTCCAATATAATATATAAATAAGATAGAATTTTCCTTTCAGGAAACACGACCGTCGCCATATTATGTCGTTTTTCTCCCTTTCGAATACAAATCACGTGAAACACATCAGTTGATGGAAAAAGAAAATCTCAAACACGCATTTGTGCACTTTTGGTCACAATAAACGTTTTTGTCCCCGTAAGGCCGTAAATGAAATATATTGTTGTGTGCATTACGAAGGCAGGTACCTTTTGAATGGTATTCCTGAGTTAGTCGTACCAGAACAAAGTGTTATCCTTGTACGATATGTACAAAAAAGTGTCGGGATGGTGTCCAGACTGTCGCCGCCGGCGGCGCAGAACGTAGACGGCTGTATTATTGATCGTCTGGTTTTTAGCCTGTTGCAGAGGCGGCGGTGAAGGCTCCCGCCAAATTCAGTTTTATTGTCTGCATGTTTCTCTGTTGGCATACGTAGTTATATTAAATATATATGATGACGATATAGGGGAATAAATTGAAAGGGTTGTACGCCAATTCTGCTGGTATGATCTTATTGCACAGCCACTGCCGTCGCTGTCGCATCTGATGTTTAATTAATACCGAGCCGACAGGAAGCCTTATTATTAAAGTACATTTTCGTTTTTATTAGGTAGCTTTATTTGCAGATTCAATGTAAAATAAGCAGACATATGAAACACATAATAATAGACAATTGATACAATGTAGGTTGAAAATGTTTTTAGATAAACCATAAAAATATTGTTCGCATAATATGTAAAAATTAATTTAATTTTAATTGCGACCATGGTTAGATTTACAAATTCTAAATTAGAATCTTGGCTTGTAACTAATAACTTTTAGATACTCTTTAAACAAAAACCAGACAACAAAAACATGGTATATTTTTTTATATTTAATAAAGTTACTTACACGATTTTAGATCACATGGATAAAAGAAAATGCAATTGGTTATAACAATGTTCATTTACAGAAAATAAGAAATACAAATCTTTTAAAAAACTTTTATTCACCAATTTTTTGGAATCATCTATACTATTCTAAAGCTATAACTAAACTAATGTTATCTTATCGGTATTCACTATTCTGCAAGGAAAAGATAATATTCAAATACCTATTATTATGTATATTAAAGTTATTTTTATTGAAAAGAAGTTTAATTTTCTTTACCTTTTTGAATATATGTACCTAAACCTAACAAATATTATATTGTATTTAAATTATTCATGATTTGTATTATAAATTAAATTTAGTATATCTATATCAATATTTGAAGATCAAAGTGTTTAGGTAGCACTTATTTTAGCATAACGTTAATAACAACTTAAAATTACTGCCAGTTTCAGCGACGAATTACATTCTTTAAAAAACTAAAAGTTGGGATGTTTTAACCGTATGTAAGGTTGCATTCTTTATACTCGGCGGCTGAAAGTTTTTTTCATTCTTTCCTTTACACAACCTCGTGTTTTTAGTAGCAGAAAACTCTTGTAAACTCATCAGATGGTCCCTCGGGCAAAACGTGATGTGAATACCAGTGACGTCTAGACGAATTAACTATACCCGATGGTTGTGAGCTAGATTCTGCTGAACATTAGGCTTCGTGTAGTCCATCAAATTTCATTATGTCCAAACGATTCAGTTTTGTAATTTTGAAAGATTTACGTTATAATAAATGTTCATATTTGTGTGTGCAATAAACTTAAATTAATGTAATTATAAAAATGATTTTATTTGTATCAATCATTCAAGCCTTTTTAAGTAGTATATTAATTAAATAGGTATAATACTGATTGCTTGTTCACGTAATAATATAATACATTAAGACTTCTTTGTTTAAATTGTATACGTAGTAGGTTGTAGTCTTGTATCTAGATAATTAAAAACCGTATGGTTATTACTTTTTACGTTATTTCAATATAATTGTATACTTAAGAATATTAATTACGTTTTGCTAACATTAAATTAATTTGAACACTATTGTTTCTGACTTCTGTAGATAAAAATATCGATCAATACTTTGAAAAATAAAGGTAAACAACATTGTTTAGCTATTTAAGTTGTCTTTTGGTTGTGAGACAGTATGCTGAGCTATGAAGGGGATCTGGTCGCCATCTTTTTATGCGACTAAAGTAAAAGAATAAGGGTGATATTTTTACGTGCTTTGAATTATAATTTTTAGGTCCAACATTTTGTACTTTTATTACTTTAAAGTTGAAAAATAAAAAATGCAGAGAGTTGACAGGACAATTTTGACATGAGCGTAAGGTTTAAAGTATAAATGTAAAATTTTTATAGATCATAATGAATAATGATATTTTAATTTATTTTATCATACATATATAAACTTATTAGCTATTATATTATATCCATCTACGTGTATATTATTATATATGTATATAATTCAATTTGATTATTTTGACTAAATAGTTCAGAGTTTCTGTTTAGATATAGAATGGAAGAATTCGTTGAATATGTTATTCGTAAGTAGTTACAAGGTACTTAGTATCTACTGTATATCTACATAATATTACATGTTTTAAATATGGCATAATGCTCATCCTCATACATTTGTCATTTATTTTTTTAGAAATTAATGAATAAAATAATGTTTAATAACCAACATTTTATGATTTAAATTAATATTTATAATATGTATCTTCCTATAAACTGTAATAGTTTATGTATAATAGCTTATATTTTAAAATTATATGTATACATTAAAGTTACATAGTATATTATTATAATTCGTGTTGTCATAGTGTTATTTAATGCTTTGTAGTATATTGTGTGTATTTAAATTTATTCGCCTATAAACGATGGCAGCAGATTAGTAGTATTGTTAAGACAGAGCCTCCTCTGATATCGGTTAAACAAGAAAAAAAGAGTTAAAATAGCTGAGATGAAAACACGTGGTTCTGAATAACAACGTTGTAGTGTAGCCGTCTAAGTTGGGTTAGGTATATAAAGATATATTATGACGTGTACAATATTATGTAGATTGTGTTATCCACTATATATATATGTTGCTTGCTTACATTTCATCATATAACCATAATTATTAATTATTATTTATATGGGGGAGGGGGGGAGAGGATAAAGCTGTAAATGTATTAAATTGCATTGTATAAGTAACACTAAAGCACACACACACAAAACACTCACATAAACATTTGTAGTGTATGAATATAATAATATAAAATAAATGTAATGATAAGTGTTGCGGCAAACTTTGTCCTTTTCGCCTATAAGGAAGGAGACCACTAGACCAGGAGGACCGTTTATATACCACGAAGGCACGGAAAGTCTATACCGGGCACTTGTAATGTATATTAATGTCAGGCGACTGTGTAAGACAAACATTTGGCGAAACCAAGTTACGCGCCTATAGCAGGAGTGAGGTGGGGATTGGCAAGGCGACACCCAGACGGTGGTTGTTGTTCACGCGACCGGCGAACAAGTCGGGACATGTATATAATATAATACATATATATATATTATAGTGGTGTAGTATCTTCGGCTTCCGGAACGTCTTTGCATGTTACAGGAGGTTAGGTCAGGCGGCGCGTGAGCGGCAGAGGCCCCGGTGGAGACACGGCGCGTTCGTTAGTTTGTAATGAGTTTTGCCAGCCGACAAAATTAAACCTTCCCCCAGCCCCTCAACAGGATCATCATACACACCCTCTGGTCTGTAGATATTTCGTCCCCACTCTCCGGACATCCCCGGCACAATAACTTCACGCGCGTGTGTGCTATTCGCCGTCGCTTCAATTCCGCATATTACGTCCTCGGGCAATTTAGTCGCTGCTAAATGTAATGTGGTTTTCAAATTGATTTATTTTCTTAAAGACCCTGTGAAAATCTATACGGAAGTGTCCACAATATGTATGTGTGTGTAGTGCGTGTGTACTGTGTATATGTTTGAAGAAAAATTCACCGTTTATTTGACCGAGAAAACATTTCTATTGAATTATATATATATATTGATCCCCTATTCCCTTGTTATTATCTTTAAAGTCGGGAAAGAGTTCTGTGTTATTTGTTGTTATTTTTGTTTCTTATAAACCGTAATTCAATAGTAATAAATAATTTACAGTAAGATTGCCCTCGTACTATCCATTAAATATACCTGCATAATAATATATCAAATCTACAATATATACGTAGTATCATAGAACAATGGTAGTATCTCGTGTTTGATACTTAGATTTGTCGTAGATGCGTTAAAATATATTTTATTCTTCTTCTTTTTTTCTTAAGTATTTTAATTTTACTAATTTGTATGTTCATAGTCTATGCAATAAATATTTTAACACTTGATTATGTAATAAGACTTGAATTATTGAAAAATAAATTTGTTTTAATTGAATTAAAACATTAAATCCAAAAATCCAATTTTCGGATATAAAAACACAGTTTTAAGTCTTAGCGTTTCTTCCTTCAAGCAATATCATTAAGTATAAATCTATATAATCTTGATCTTAGTTTTTATTGACTAATAAAAATTTGTTTTTTAAATTTATTTGATTAAAAATAAGATAATTTTCATGATAACTATGTAGTCGATATATCTATTCTTGCTTGAATATTATGCATTTATGAAATGTAAAATAATAAAATGTAATATTATAATATTGAAAATCTGGATATTTATGATATTATACTTATATTTTAATACATGTAATTTTCACAAATATACTTAATAAGTTAATTATTTGGCAGATCTAACTGTAGTGATTTTAAGGTTTATTGAACATGCATTTAACTGTAATCTCGAAATTCTATGGATATATATTATTTATTGGAGCTCACCTCAAATATTTCAGTAAATTCTTTAACTTAAGTTGAGATTCGATTAAACTTTCAGGTAGATATTAGCGCAATGGAATTTGCTGTTTTTTTTATTAAACGTGTCGGGCGATAAATGTGTGCTACGAAAATATCTAACCGAAAACGCAGAACTTCTGAAAACATTTCAGATATTTCGTGGTGTGGACCGTAGTTAAATTAGAAAGTGTGTGTACCACCAAAATAATAAACATTGTGTAAATACATGTACAGCCTATGCATAAAAAAATTAGTTTTTCAATTGATGCTTTAAATTATTATAAATTAAGTATAAGATTAGTAAGTAATTACTTATTATTTACCAAAAATGTAAATTTTTGTTACTTTGCATCAGCATCAATGATGATATAAGAAATTCATAATAACACTTAAAATGTACCAATTTGAAGGAAAATGTTATAGTAAATTAAAGTTATTCTATAATATTCATTGCATTAATTTATGTTCAAATACATTTTTTGATTTTTGCAATATCATTTATATTTTCATATTCAATTGCTCTCATGGTTATTTTGTTTTTATTCTTATATAAAGCTCTACTAGGTTTTGTCGTCAACAATACTGACAACGGTCGGAAATATGTCAACGGAAAAGGCCACGGCATAAACAAGTATTATAAATCCACTCACAGAAAAAAAGCAAAGCTGATGGAATAAAAGCAGCCCGCGGTATTTACCGTGCTTGATCCTAATCGGATTCAGTTTAATGTTATGCATAGAAGCTTCTTCGATGTCCCCCAGGACCATCTGAATCTCACTGTGCATATGTATATTAGTTTAAAAATATCAAACATAATATTACACATATTTCATTAAGATTCTTATTACATTTTTTTTAGATCATAAAACTTATAATTATTAGATATGTTTGCATATTGCACAATATATTAAGTCATTATGTGATCACCTTAATTTTTGTATACAATTTATTTGTTTTATTTTATTTTGCATGTCATGTTGTACTAAAATATTATACTTTTTTATGGAACCAACGATAACACCTAAAACCACATTTCAACGAAATATCTTGAGCTATTTAAATTTTTTATACTTAAGGTTTGTGATGAAACGTGCTATGTTGTAGAGTAAAGCCTTTAATAATAACCTTTAATATGCTTAGAGTTGCACGCTTGGACCCACGTTGTACACGAAAAGCATTGAAGCGAACTTGAGAGTTTTTTGTCGTCCTCCTCGTCCCCTAAACACAGTTAATATTATCAGCTTAATATAATCTCAATTTTTCCTGCCCTCCACGTGGACCGTTGATTAACCCCTCGCATAAAAATGTAGTCGACCCTCCAATATTATTATTAACTCATAAAAAGGGTATGTATATGTATATGCATGCACGTCAAATCCACCGACTCTTTTCCGTATAATATTGACGAGCTATAGACCCGTGATGTATATTTTCCTGGATTATGGTGGTGTTGTGGGAGGGGGGGTAGTGGCGGGGGAAGATGACACAGTGGACATTGCGGGGCGGTAGTTCAAAAACGCCGCTGCACAGCCACCGGCGGCCAAGTGAAAAATCGATAATATAGCGCACCAGTATTATATGCAAGCCACGACGGCTGCAACGGTGCGTCGGCTGTTGTTCGTCTAGATAATAATACGTCCTACAGCCTATACCGACGAGCGCACTAGCGTTATGATAAAATAATATAATATATAGGTATTAGTGTGTTAATATTATTTTTATAATATATAGTTTATAAACGTTATAATAAACACGCGTATAGTATTTCTTTATGTTTCTGGATAATAGGCGAATTTCTTAAATTTGACGGGCATAATTTTAAAATCTTTAAGCCAATAATAAACTCCATCAAATAAACATGATTTCTTTTAAATAGTAAAAACTATTTTTAAGAGATTGTATTCTGGTTGTGTTCTTTTTTAATAAACATTTTTGTGTTTGAATCATTAGTTTTGTGCCACTACTTATTATGAACGCGACGGTCCTGTTAAGTTTAGTAAATTCGTTAATTGTTTTAATTTTACTACCTAATTAAAAAACATTTAAATACATTTAATTTATTGAAATTAGACATTTTTCATAACTTCATATCTTTGTGGGTATATCTAATAACAATCAAAAACATTTCATGAGATTTTTGAATGGATCCCCACAAAATAGTTTGCAGACGTATATTTTTACAAAATCAAACTTAATTAGGTGCCTGGCTGAGGTAAAATAATAGTTCTCGATTATTATTTTGATAATATTCGAAATACTTAACTAACATAATTTACAGAAACCATTATAATACATAAAGTAGCTAAAAAAAAAAAATTAAATGACAATCATAAATAAAGAAAAATAACTGTTGAGAAATAATTTAAGTTTTTGAATTTGACGTGGTGAAGAATTTATAACTATTCACATAGGTACCTAGGTATATTACTGAGATATGTATAGGATAAAATTAAAATAATGCAATATCAAAAAAATAGTTACATTCAATTATGTTCAAATAAAGACAGTAGCCAAAAAACTAAAATAAATGATTACGCTGGTGTTGCATAATGTGAATGGGGTGATTATGTCCATATATATACCAATAATAATAAGAAGAAGAACAAAACGCACGGCAGTCTCACTCCGAAATCGGAAAATGAAGATAAGAAGAAAACACGAACTTGTTCTGTCGACGATGTCGTTGGGGTTGCCGCTGACTATGATCGGCACCGAGTACACCACCCAGAGTCCGTCGTCGCCACATCACGCAACCGGTGGTCGACCATCTTTCACCATTGGGCGTTCGGGCTAATCGTGTACGTGCCGACCGAATGATGGATGGTGAACGTGAAGTGTCGGAGTCCAGTAGTTACGTCTTGTCATCGAACAACTGTGACTTATATCACTCTGGCACGGATGTCAGCGGTGGTCTGGTATTAAGTCTACCTGCCGTGTTGGAATCATTGAACGACGTGCGAAGTGGTTTGGGTTCGATGACGAGATGTGCCGATGGGTTCACGGATCTAGGTCACATACACATCTGCCGGGCACTCTTTTTGGGACGTGACCGCATTACTGCAGCGTCCATCGGCAGCTTGTACTCGGTTTCGTATATATTCAATCGCCTTCTGAGTTTTGATGGAACTAGACACGAGGTATAACTCACCTGACGGTTTTCAGTGTACTGGTTGGTGGTGACGAACGTCAGGTCCGTCCTGGGCATCACGCTGTTTCGTTGTGATGGTGATCCTGGACGTTTTGAACGTGTTATCGGGCGAGTAACGTTATTACAGACGGCTGTCCTGCAGGTCGTGGGACACTTTCTTATCGGTGACTGGGCGGTTGATGCCCAGTTGGGCCATTGCGTGGTCGGCCAACTCGACACCGCGAGTACATCTGCAGCAGCTGTAGGCTACACGCCACTACCCGAGAATCTAACCCGGCCACATGAAGACATGCGACATGATGGGTAAATGCTATGACCGTGCTGAACAGGCTACCCCAACGTGTGATTGGGTCTGTGCGCTCATTAATCCGTTCTGGTACGGGCCATCGATGTCGTAGAACACGGTGGCCAGGTACGTCCATCGCGCGGCCACAGTCGCATACTGTTAACCGCCACTCTAGTGTAATACCCTGTTCGGGTTACACTACTATGTGTACGCTTAGCGAAGGTGGCCCACGATCGTATAGTGTCACCGGACGGTACGTTTTACATCTCGTCACTGCCGACCTGCAATCACTGGTGATGGATTTGTGGAGCGTCTTTGGCCACCTGTAGTTGGCCATCATTACCGTACGCCAGCTGAGATACTACAACCAATCGTAATGTGTTTTTCCTGTTGTACTAGAAACACTAAAATTATAATTACAGTTCAATTATTAAAACGTTCTTTTATTTACATTATTGTACTATTATATGTTTAAGCCGTAAAGTGGGCAAACGTTCAACGAATTCGTTTATTGCTACAGGATGCAACCCTGGGCTTGAGTTAATAAACGATATTAATATTTTATACAAATCTTCAAATTATTGATCATTTATTAAGAATTGATGATTAAGTTTGTTTCAATATTTGTTGGTATATTACTATAAGACTGAAATTATTTTAGCTGCCAGATAATTATAGATGTGACGTGAAGAATTATTTCAACTTAAATTATCAAAACTGATTGTTTAAATGAAAATCATTTATTTGATTTTATGTGATTTTACTCAATAGCATAACTGATATTAATTGGTTATACGTGTTCTGCGTGCTTAAGAAAGTATCATTACAAAAATGTCTGTTCAAATTAAAAAAACACATCTTTTCATTTAATTGAAGGTCCATATTGACGATAAATACATTCATTAAACAAATGCTTTTGCATTAAGTTACCTACTTGTGTTGTTGCATATAACATGTCAAATAATTGTCAACGAGTCTTTTACGACAAAACTACGATTGTTGTAAAGTGTAAACCTAGACATTTGAATATTTACATTGCATCCTCGCGTAAAGATCACGAGGATGTATGAAAAAAAAAAATGTTGTCTCGGTCACAAAAACGGACGTGTCGACTAATGAAATGTGCTCTGTTCCCAGAACTCCGTAATGAAGGGTTGTTGATTGCGAGAATAGCCTATGATGCCGTTATTATTACTATACAATAGCGACATAATAATGTAACGACGAGGAGGACGATGCTAATAGTAAAGGCACATCGGGGTATAACACGAATCGCCGAGGGTGCATATAAGTCATCAACCCTCTGTCGCCAAGATATATTTGTATACGTTCGTATATGCTGTATTTTATATAATCATACGGATGATGATCGGAAGCAGGAAACGTCTTTATGTACACTCGATAATGCGTCGATGATACATGGGATACCACGTGAATACCGCCAGTTTATGACTTATTATGATACATCTAATCGAATTTCATTATTGCATTATTGCATTTTATTCACTGTCTGGTATGTTCCTGGAAAAATAAGCATATGTACTAAAACTGGAATTTTTATTTACATCCATGCGGATGCGTTACTGTTTTGTTGACAGAATAATAGGCTACAGTACTTATTTCATGTATACTGAATTGAAGTATCCAGTCTTATTAGGATAATATTTTAAGTTTTAATACGATTACCACCTAAGTTCTGAAATATTTCAACTGTTATAACTCTAAGTTATTTAACAACATTGTAATCAATATTATTAACATAATATTCTCTAATTTGTACATTACTATTACCAATAACAGTGTTATGAATACACTTTTGTTTAAGATTCATACAAAATTAAATATGTGTTTTTACTTTTTATCGTTAAATTTAAATAAGGACTGCAGACTATATATTATTTACAATCATTAAAAACTCTGCTGTAACTGGTCATTAAGGTAGTATTTTATTGAAAAATCAACGTGTACTTTTTACTTTAAAGTGACATTTAACAATATGTATTTTGTTAAATAATATATATTTGCTTGTAACACGTTTCCGTAGATTTATTTTTATATCGTGTTTCGCTACTAATTACTTATTATGGCGGTAGAAGTGTTGTTTTGTTACCAAAACGGTGTAGGAATAAATGTTGAGTAAAACTTTGAATCATGTAATTGAACATTTTACTTAAATAGTTTTTAAAAATTGTTATGGTTTACTATTTTATCAATTTTTCTAATTATACACCTTTACAACTATTATTACTGTTTTCCTCATAAGTGTTTCAAAATAAACAATTATAAACATTGGAAGTTATATTTTTATAAGTTATAATGAGACTATCAAATTATATTTATATAATATATAATATTTTAATTCATCAACTATAATTTATGATGCTATATTACATTTTGGCGATAGCGTATATTATTATTCATTTTTTTGTTTATATAACTATAACGTATAGTATGTCACATAGTATACTCCACAGTCGTTAAATGGTTAATAGATTGGTATTGAAATTATATTAATAATGCTCCCATTATCATTTATATAGTACTTTGTCATATTTAATTTTAAATATTGAACGATAAGTAACTACTAACAACAAATCGATTACATGGCATTTTGATGTTCATATTATTTATGATAAGTTTTATACTTTTATTAAATTTACAAATTTATAGTTTAATAATAAACAGTCATATATTATTAACGTTATACATACATAATTATGTGCATATTTGTTGTTTGTATTTTCAAAGTGTGCAGCTACAAAAGTTTATAAACAATATAAATTTAATTTTGTTGTGATGATTGTAGTGTCTACATATTATTATAGTGTAATAAATTATAATCCGTCAACAATTTCAAGAAGTTTAATACTATAGCTTAAAATATAATGTTTGAAATTTATCTACTATTAAGTTATGTTCAGTATCAAGTATACTTGACTAATTAAATATTATTATAGCGTATATAATTTATTTGAGCATTTATATATTATTTTTTTGAAGGCCTTAGGCCAGGTTATAGTTTGATGATTAATAAGATATTTCTTAAATTTACTAGGTAATTAAATAGGGAAAATGCAAAAAAAGATAAGAAAAAGATAATACAAAATATGGTTGTTCTAATGATTTTTGTGGTAAATACGAAACAAATTTATTTAAAATATAGGAGTAACAACTTAGAATAATCATGATTATTGTGTTTAAGTATACGTAAATTGATGTTTTCAACATTTGAAATTTATTTCTTATAGTTTTATTTAAAAAGCAATTTTGGGATTGAATTGACTCTAAAAACTTGTGTTTCTATTATTCTGCAAATTTCTGTACAAGCTATTATAATATTATAAATATTTCAATATCACGTCAATATTCAGTGTTTACATCCGGAAGAAGGAATGGGCGTCATAGTTATACCTCCGTAGACAAACCATGTCGTCATTTCCAGTTCAAATGATGGCCGTGATTTATAGCTATGATGTAATGTAAATATAAAAACGAGCATAAAAATGTCTATGCATAACTAAAATCCCTGCCACAACAACGGTGGCGGCGACGACGGTATATGCAAAAATAGCGGCTGCAGTCGGCTGCCATCACACTATACTTTTCACCGCCTGCCTTTACATATACGAGGGTATAGTTGTACGGTTCCCTAGTGTGTCTGAGAAGTTATGAGTGGGCCCGAAACGATGACGTTTCACCAACAAACCCTGACAAGAATGTTTTATTGCCACGTTCCCCGCGCTCTTTTCCGCTATACCATTATCGAGAAGACTCACTCACACACACACACACACACACACACACACACACACACACACACACACACANTTGCCACGTTCCCCGCGCTCTTTTCCGCTATACCACTCACACACGCACACACACACACACACACACACACACACACACACACACACACACACACACACACACAATGATTTTCCGGGAAAACCGCTTTTTCCCGCCCCCGCAGCAACCATAATTGCTCGTAAACAACTCTTCCCACTGCACCTGCCGTGATTTGTGTCGGTGGTCTAATTCTTCCTCGTTATGCTACCGGTTTTTTTTATTTATTTGTTTGGTATTTTTTTTTTTTTTTAGTTCCAGCTGGCATTGAGTTTTTCCTTTCTTATTGCCCACCATACAAAATGGAATTTCGTATACGTTTGTGTCGCTGGCGTAAAAGGGCCCTCACTAACAAGGTAGAGGAAGGAAATGGAAAATTAGAATCACATTTCATGTTTCTTCTTTCCCTCGAGTTTTGTAATAAATTGGATAACACCATTGTTTCGGTTTTTTTTAGCACCTTTGAATTTAAAGGTGAAAAAAAATCTCATAAAATATTCTTTTGCGTAACTAAATTCCTCTATAAATATAAAAAGTATTTAAAAATAGTGGCTTAAACTATTTGTCATTACTTATAAATCATGTTAAATAATACTTATATTCACAATAACTTGTGTAAAGATTTTTTTTAAAATTATTTATATTCATCATAGGTACTGAAAGGATATAAATGTCATTAAAACAGTTTTTAATGTGTGATAATAAAATAATCACGTATTTAATTTCCTATAAATGTGTCACAATTATGTTTACATAACCGAACTTGTAGTTTGATGCATAAGTGGATGAATATAATATTGATATATTATGCGGTGTTGACTATTGACGTGCACTGGAAACTTTCGTTTTTTAATTTTAGTACTGGCTATATAGCTATTAAAGTATGAAGTATAAGAATTTATAATGTGCTAATACGGGTTATCTATGTTATCATATTATACCTTTATGTTCAAATGTGTTGGAAAAATGTTAATTATAAAACGTACAGCTTGATCAGTAAAGGAATAGTCAAAGTTCAAATTAATAGTTGAATAATTTTTAGAAAGATTTACGCTTTCCTGAAAGTTTAAATCATAAAATTATAATATATCTATTTTTTTGAAAATTTCTAGCATAATATTATACTTCCATAATTCATTAAGGTATAATTATATTTAAAAAAAAAATCATTTATTTAACTTATAGTTTTGAAAAAGCGATCCATTATAACTTATTGAACAAACACAAATTGGCTTTTATCAACGTTTTATAATATTAAAATAATTCAATATTTTCTATATAGATTCAATTATTACAAAATGAAGGTATAACATTAAATGCGAGTTGTGCCGTCTGTACAATTATTTATGAATTTACACAATATTCCAACTGAACATTAAATATGTATTTATTTCAAACTGTTAAAAAAAAGTATTGCAAAATGGTATTTGGACTTGGGAAACTAAATATTTTTATTATATTATTATATATAATAAATAAATAATATCAAAAATTCGTCAAATAGGAACCACTCTGTTGTGCCGTTATCTGTATTGAGTGTACATTGTAATAGAGTAGGTAACTGTAACGGATGTGATAAATTTGAATTCAATAATAAATCATTGTATACGATGAAAACCGATTCTGAGTTGAGCTGGTCTAACTTTTTGGTTACCAAACAACGATTTGAATAATAAAATTACGATTTAAACAAATATATTTTTGTTTAGCATTTAAATTAAATAATGAATTTGTGCAATATTTCCATATTTATAATATTATGGGTAACAACAATAATAAAATAATATATATCTAAGTATTTAAATGAATACCTAATACATTTGAATTATAATGCTGTTGAGTTTATACATAGGGAAGTATACCGACTACCGATGTATAGTAGTCGGTACTTCAGAAGGTCTCTTTTATCTGTGTTATGATACCTCATACCTACTTTATATTTTCATATAATATATACAATTATATAACCTATCGACTATCACTTATGGTCCGGTTTAAGGGTGTAGTTGGTAGGCTATGAATTGCGAGCCCACTCATATAAGAAGTGTCTACCAGTGCCAGAAATGGATAATTTATACCGTTAAAATAAGTACCCATATAACTTTTTTTTTAACGTATTGGTTAGGTATATCTTTGACGCTCACTATCATGACACTCGATTGTCTACAAATACAATTAAAATACAAGGGATGCTTAGAAATTAGGTCGATCAGGGACTGGTGTCCCAGGTACGTAATATAGAGGTGGGTGGGGGTGATTCCCCCCCTCAAAACCCGTATTATATCACTCAATGGTTCGCTAAAATGAAAAAGACACATACCGATGACCGATCTAATTTTGTAGAAAATGACATAATATGTAGATACCTAATAAATGTATTATGACTTATTATTTATATAATATTATTATATTATTAAACGATAATTTATTATTGAAGTAACAGTTGTTTAATAAATGTATTATTAGGCACACACATTTTTGTTTTTGTTTAATACAAAATCACACCGGCACATATAATACCACGTGTATAGCATCCTCCCAAGATGAGGCCTCAGTTACGTGTCTGTGATGTCCCGGGGGTCGTTTATGGTTATATATATAGGCTATAATATAATATGTAACCTACATATAAATTATACATACACTTAATATTAATTTAATACACAGAACATTTTTAGTAATAATATTATTTAAATGGTCATTTTTTTTAATTTCTAAATGGTACCTATATGGTTCCATTTGTGGTGCATTTTAAGATTATAGTAATGCAAATTGGTAAATTTAAAAAAACACAATTTAAAAATTAGGGATATTAGTATACCTAATGCTAAAATACAAATAATACAAATAGGTATAACAAAGCTAATTTTGAATCTACCTTTTTAAAATGTCAGAAATTAATTTTAAAGCATACAATTTAATTAGAAGTGATGATCTGATGAAAAAAATTATTAACCGAAGGGAAGAGCAATCTTTTTTTTATACATTATAAATTGGTTATTCTATTACTTTACTCCAATAAGCGAAGAAAAGTTCTAAGATTAAACATGAAAAAATCTACACTAACATGTCTTGAAGGCATGAAAACTTTTATTCTTCTAAACTTGTTCAATATGAGGGAGCACAAATTTTCGAACTTGAACTTCTGTAAACCATCAGTCTCTATTTATGTATATTGTATAATAATGTTATTTGTAACCAGAAAACATATATATTTTTTTGAGCATTTAAGTAAAACAAAAAGCAATTGATCTGTATTGTTTTATTTTATATGACTAATAAAAGTGTAATATATAAAGCATCATAAAAAAATAAAATGCCTTCTCAGGTATCAAATTTGTGTTTGTTTATTTTTCTTTAAAACAATATATTATTTAGTAAACAGCAAAAATTGAATAAGCATATAATCACGCAGTTAAACTTAAAATTAATTTGAAAATATATTGTACACATTATAATCTTTAAGAATACCTAAACATAATATAACCAATTGCATATAATTGATATTAAAAATTTATTTATAACCTTTATTTGAATTTTAGTTCGGTAAAATATATTTATATTAAGTTAAATTAATACATTATCTACGGAGTTATAACACTTATCATTATTTAAGTACTTATATTTTTTAAATACAAAATATACAAAACTAATAATTTACAAATCTTTAATCAAACCCATATGCAATTGAACTCTGGGGTGCTGCCATAATGTCAAACATTAATAAAATCCAAAATGGGCAATCTGAAATCCTTCATTACATACATACATGATACAACTCTAATGAAACTACCCACAAGGACTTAAACATATCCACGGTTAAACTGACTGCCCCATCTCGCTATAAAAATTTCACAACCGTTTCCATAATCATCCCTACTCACTTATTATGGAATTATCGAGCTACCAGAAAATCTTCCTAGCCTAAGAGGGATATGATGTAAGGATTTAAGTCAACACCAATAACAAAAAAATAAAAACAAAATGTCAGAAGGAGTATCTCCAAAAGTGATTTTGTTTCTGTCATTTAAATATACATATATAATACTATGTTATTCACAATAATTTGTTCTTGTAAAAATATTTACTGATTATATTTTATATACATAAAAAAAGAACAAAAAAAATGTCCTGGTAGAAAGGTCATTGACATGCATAAGTTAATAGCAATATATTAAGGATAGGTATAATTTTATTCTAATATTTCCAATATAGATTCCCTGAATAAAAGAAATAAATTATTTATAGTTTAATCATTAACTTAATTTTCATTATTGTTAATCAAACAATTAATATTCTATAAACGAGTGAAAAATTACTTGTTTGTTACATTTGTATGGTGTTTTATTACAACGAAACGAATATAACAGGATGAGTTTAAATATTCAGACAGTTTAATTTACATTCGATTTAATATATAAATTAGATATACCTACTCCAAACAAATATTATAATATACATGTTATTTTTTTCATGGACATTACATTTTTATATTCCTTATAGTATGACATTAACATACAGTATGGATGCAAACATGGAAAGCTAGTGTGTACAATATGAATTTATTCTAACAATAGTAGTAACATATACATTTTTTTGAACTACAAGTATGGTTTCTAAAACAAAAAAAGTTAAAAGGTTAAATCTATTGCTTTTGTAGTGAAAAATATAAAATCGAACTTGAAGCGAAGGATCGTATTTGGTGAACCATATATGTGGATTTGTGTGTACGCCGAACCCAAGTAATTTGTGGGGTCGCTTTTCAAGCTAATTTGTGCCCTTTCTGTGAGTGTGGTTAGTTGTGGAGGAGTAGAAAATCTTTTAAGTAACAGTAATTTATCGTCTTTCAGCGAAATGGCAATTTACACATATACGGCAGTCGATCAATCAGTGTGTTGATATGTTGTGTGTTGTTTGGAAGGGGTTGCACTACACTACTACACTATTTAATTGAATTAAAAATAAAAGTATACATTTCTTAAAATAAATTTAAGTATAAAAGTGCACAAATGTAATTTATTATACAAATATGGTGTACAATTGTAAAATTGATTGAATGTGTTTTAAAAGATCGTTACGTCAATTCCGTACGTTAAATTTGGAAATAATATAATTTAACAAACTGAAAATATAAATACTTTAAAATTAAAGTTCATTAAATATAATATGGTATTATACTCATTTTTAAGTAAATACAAAAACCCGTTTCAACATAAAATGCATGTTTATAGTTTTCAAAATGTATTCATCAAAAAGGTTTACAATTGATTGTTTTTAATTGAGAAATACAATCACTTAAACAAATGAAAGATAAGTTGTTAATATTGTAATAATACATTTTTAAATATACTCTGTTATTACAATACAACATTTTTTGTAAGTTTAATTTTAATAATTTCTTTTATCATAGTCTTTAAGACACATACACTTTTAAAACATATACAGAAAACGCATGGAGTTAATTGGGTACGTTTTTAAAAATCATTGTTGATAAATAAAATAAAATCACACATTGTATAATATATGCAAGTCGATAGTCATGTGCCCATGTTATATAAGCGTATATAATTTACCTAGGTAAGACGAAATAAAATAAAAAAATTGTTCCGGTTGGGAGTGGACGGAATATTAAAAGTTATCTAAAACATACTATTATACGAAATATACAAAGCAATACCATGTCAGATTAGGCGATAATATTGGTTTTTTTTATATACATTTATAATAATACAATCTTTCTCCTCGCCACAAACACTACTATCGTAATACCATTTTCCAATTAAAGACATTCAAAGCAAATTAGTTCAAAAGTCAATAAAATATATATTGATAACATTTTTGTACATTTATTATATGATGTTGGTAAATGGTAATTGGTATACATTTTCCCAGACGAAAGACTTAGATTCTTCTTCGAATGATAATGTTTTATTTCCTCGTCTTGGTCTTTGAAGTATACTAAGCAGCAGTAAAAAAAAAAAAAAAAACAATTGTGAGGCTTCGTCATATTAATTGGGTTTCAACTGTAGTAGAAGAGAAACTCTGATCAAAGGATATTTCATCTGCAAACAGTTCAAAAGAAAATTAATTAAGTTGCATAACTTTGCCGCGAACTTTTAGAACTTTTACTAATCTCATTGGTACCTTTAAGTTAATAGCAACGGGCATACGGAAAACGGCCCTATCTTTATATTATATGCATACACTATTATTTATACAGTTTAAGTAATGGCATTAGAACTACTTTCAGTTGAAAAAACAATTGACTGATTCGAACAATTAACAACATTTACATAAACAATACAAATAGAATTCTACAAAATAAATAATATAAATTACATAACCCAAACAATTATTTACTCTTTAGTTTCTGAACAAAGTGAGGAATAAATTGGTTTTACAATGATGTTTATTTTTTGTATTATCTTTTTTTTTAATTCTTTTTTTTTTTTTGGTAGACGATGTGTTTAAAAAGTTTCAATTAACACTTTATTAATGATGAAATCAAGGCTTTTTTCATTTCTGTGCTTTGTACAGGTTTTTGATTTAAAAAATAGTTTTTCTAATCATTTTGAAAACTACCGATAATCATTGAAGAATTTTAAAGGAATTTAATAACTACGATTTTAAACCGAACAGAATATTTTTTTTCGATTAAATAACATATGTATTATGTATGCGTAACAAAAAAATAGTACTAAACATCCAATCACTACACACAGAGCACACTGTCTGAAATTTTTAATCCAAGATGTATATAAATCTTCATAGTTTTCATTTATTGATGTATCATGCATTTTTGAAATATACATCGATCAAGCTATATTAAATTATATTATCTTAAAAGACAATGATGTATTTTTAAAAAAATTAAATTAAAATCATAAATAATTTTAAATAGATACATTCTGTAATTTAAAATCCTAGTTAATACCAACTTAATATAATATATTAAATTATGAACATGAAATATTTTAAGATTTGATTAACTGTAACTATATTTTGTTATTTAATAGAAGTTATTTTGATATTACGTATGTATAATCTGTATTTTTTTATTTTAGTTACTAAACAAAATACAAATACATAATCTTTAAACATTTCATATCGAATTTTTTTCTTTTTCCTTGGGTTAGATAGGTACTGTTATATATTTTTTTGTTTTCAGTCGATTACATAAAAACACAATTCCAATGTTAAAAAAACAATAATAAAGGAAAAAATTATATTGCAACGTGATGTTCTTCCATAAAAAAATCATAGCGTACATCATACAAGTTATATCTAAAAAATAATATATTTATCTTTTGTGCACCCTTGCCTATCTGGTTATTTAGAAGAAATTTCAAATCGTTTAATCTCATAACAATGCATTGTCATATCTTATAGTTGTAGTTTAAATGGAAAAATATTATTATTGTTATATATACAATAATTGGAGTAACTTTAATCATAATATAATATGATATGCTGATAGCAAAATCCTGCTCCAGATAGTCTATAAAATCCTTGAAAAAACTTTGAAATAAAAAATCAAATATCAAAACAGGTGATCATAGCCTCATTGTATACATAGGTATTTACACATATACATTATACATATAATTTAAACTTTATAATGTCTACAATTATTAATGAGTGTATCAGATATGTTATTTTTAGAATTAATCTTAGGCACTTTAATTAAAACAAATCTCTATGTAGGTACTTAAATAGGTTGATCTTATGAATGATGTATTATATACGTCATAATATAGAAATACATAAGTTACACACAATATATGTCTGTCTTTAGTAAAATGCATAACTTGAGTGCAGAATGGTCTGATTAGGCACTGGTGAGATTGTAGTCGATGATGAGAGGCAAGCGATACCTTTATATCCAGAGATTGATAATGGTTTAAGTTTTGAGATGAAGAGGAATGGTATTATTAAATAATATATGTTTACTCGTTATAGTGACAGAAAAAAAAACGTAGTTTAGTCATAAAACACCTGTTAAAAATATTTTTAACTATGAAATTGGATATGTTTGTGATAAAATAATATAAGTTAGTCTCATTTTTAACAAAAGTACAAAGAAGGATAAAAATAATATATTATTACTTAACGCTATTTTTAATTTTTTTTGTTTAGTAATATTAATTAAACTTGATATTTTGTCCTATACCTATATTTTTAAGTAATTCTGCAATAAAAAATAAAAGTTTTAGTATTTACAATATCGTAAAAATATATTATCACCAATCACCTAACTAAGTATTGAGTTTACATTTTAAAGTTTATTAGGTATATTATTATTCATTATTTATTATTATAATAATTACGTCGTACACATAAATGATGGTAAATTGTATGCCTGAAACGCCGTCTGATAAATGTTTGACTTATTAAAAACAATTTGTGATATAATTATGTGAAAACTAAACAGTATATAGATCATAGTTTGCTCACTCATAAATAAAAACATAAATATAATTTGATTATGTTTTTTATGTTTTATTCATGTTAACAGACTTCACTCATAATACCATAATAATATTAATACAACCAGCTTTCTGTATAATATACTATTTTTGTAAAGATAATAAAAATAATAACAATAATAATAGTGAAAAAAGAACCATACACAAGCGACCAATAAGACCTGTAGTTTTATGTTAATGTTGACGACTATGTAGGGTTTTTCTTGCAAAACTTTGACGATCATCATGCGAATACGGGTCTTATGATGGTCTGTGGGGAAATAGAGTCCTTTACGATACAGCCCAGCCATATATTGAACCCCGAGGACACTTCCGTTTCAATCTGGTATGTCCCATTACAGACGGTCCGGTTTGCTCTTAAAGCAACCGTAATTGAAAAAGTATCGACCAAAGAAAATACTCATTGACAAATATAATACATAACATACATTTCTTTTTACAATAAAAAAATACACAGATATTTGAAATTATTTTCTTATTTTCTACACCATAGAATCATTTTTACAGGATTAATTTTGTTTCCCAAATTCGTAGAGATATTGATCAGTAGATTTTATAATATTATAAATAATTCCAAAATACGCTGAAAATATTTCAAAATGTATGAATAATACAATTGTATACTTGCATTAATTGTATAATGCATTTTTTTTGTCTTATATCATCAATATTTAATATCATATGAATTTGAATTCTCGAGAAAACTAATAATTTATTGGTTTCGAACGACTTATTTGTATTATGCATATCACGCATAATTTATGATACTTACCTAATGTTTTATATGAGCACTATAAAAGTGCAATTTAACTTTAACTATTTATTTTTTTATTTTTTTATAATTTATTAAGGTTTCAACAACAAAGGTCTTTAATTGTATTTCGGGTATTTAGTTAGTTATTTTAAAGAGATCATTTTTAATTTTCTAAAAATAGAAAAGATTATTATTTTAAGAGAATTCCAAAAAAAAAAAAATACTGAGATTTACGACCAGAACAAATCTGCTTCTAATAAAATATCTTAACATTTTTTTGTACCTGATCAAAATAGTAATAATCAAACAGTTTTATTAAAAATTAATAATTTGCTTTTAGTTTTTTTTTGTAATATTTGTAATTAATTTTACTGATAATATTGATTATAAAAGGGAGGTAAATAGTAGCTAGGTAACCGCTGTACAATAGATGTCGAGTGTATCCAGTCATTTAGTAAGTCACCATAATTCAATGTGTTGAATTTGAATTAAACATTAAATCATTGCGTACGAAAAACGATTCTTAGAGAAGACGGTCTGACAGCCTGTATATTATATGATGTATTTAAATTGCTATTAAACAAAGTTATTTTACTATTATGGTAATACAGTAGTTTGAATTAATTTTCGCCAAAAACATTGCATTTGAAAATGTCATTGTTAAATCAATACGTTCATCGCTCCACAGAGAATATAAAAATACAACAATTAGTTATACCTAGTAGGTACTATAAACTACTATTTAAAATAAATGATAATACTTTAAATTTAGATACAAAGTGAACCATACAGTCAAATATGCTTAGAATCATGGATAATAATCATACTATTTACTACCTTTGAATTTAATACATAGGTATGGGTTTTCTACGTTAAAAAAACTGTATGATGATGTTAGTAGATTTTATAGCTTAAGAGTTGATATTTTAATTCTGTTTTCAAGGTTACATATTATATCTATTAATTATTATATTCAATAAATGTCCAAAGTAACTTTAAATAATTATTGATTATTAAATCCCATTTATGATATTATGAGCGATTTTAAATTCTAAAAACTGTACTATAATAATTAGTAATTACCTATAAACTATTAAACTAAATTTAATAATTTATCTGCATTATGTTACTAATTATATAGGTTTTAATGGTTTTATCATTAATTGTAGGTATTTCCATAAAAGAAAGAGTTCATTTTTTCCTTACGTTGATCTAAAACATTAATATTTTTTTAACATTTGCAATATTTATTTATTTGGATGTATTAAGAACACATTAGCCGTAGATATAGTTTATTTTATATTCGTTATTATAGAACAGCTTTATAAATAATAATGAAAATGTATTCAAAAGAATTTAAATTGCTAGCGACAAATGCAAAAAAAATGCACGAATATTTCTGGATGTACTAGTAACACTGCTATATTGTCTTTATTGCCTACCGTGTTTGCGTGCATCAGGTGAAATAGGGAGAAAACACAATTAAAAATTTAATTATAAAACCTAGTTGGTATAACCAGCTCGAGAATTTTTTTTCATAACGTAAAAAGTTGAAACAAACTGTTGTAACACGTGGACTGTATATAGGAATAAGCTATCTTTAATGAGAAAAATATTTTAATTAATTTTTAACATTTTGGTTAAACGTATTTTCCTATCCGATACGTCATGTTGACTATGTCAATAATCGGTTTGTCCTGTTATTGACGTGTTATATTTACCACATGCTACATTAAAAAAAATACCCCTTACATATGTACGAATGTGACCCTATATAATAAATCACCCAAATACGTCAACCAGTAAGTACATCCGAGAAACAACTTCCGGGTAACGCCTATGATGGAGATGTATACAAAACGAGGGTGTGAATTAAACCATCATGGAATAATATATGCTCAATATTATTTTCAGTTTCTGTGCATGTGAGCTTAATAATATGAGCAATACTGGACAGTAACGCAATAGAAAACCTTGTTGAAAACCTCTAGTTTGTTTTATACTTTTTAATAATTCATTTTTAATATTTCATAGATGACATAGTTGAAACTTCTAACTAGTATTTTAAAGTAATGGAGTGCCCCGGGTACTGGTGTTAGACATTATATTACAATTTACAGGTATTTCATTCCAATATAAGTGATTATTTTTATTATTACAATGTTAAAGATAGATTTAAAAAAAAATAAGGATGATCCCTTAGTTATAAGACATTCTAAGCTCGGAAGATATACCACATGCCTATCAGCTATACATTACAGTTATAATGTTGTATGGAGAATTTAACCTTGTGTGAAATCTAACATACAAATATTTTTATTTAAATTCTTTTCAATTTCAGTAACAAAGAAATTAACTAAATAAATATATAATGAGTTTAAATTATACTTCAACCTTATAAGTGCCAACTGTAAAAAATGCTATTTCTATAATTTTACTATTGTAGCCTCAAAAGTCATAAAAAATAATTAGTTCCTTAGTAGTTACACTTATGTTTATTTTATTTTGAAATTATGCGTGATATTTTATAATAGTTCACCACATAAAACCAAAAGTTTTTTTTTAATATTAGTTACGAGTACACACTTTATGTAAGTTCTTAATTCTATAGTACTTAAAATTTAGATCATGGTAGAAGAACTTTTCGTGACTTTTACTTTGTATTTGATATAGGTAAACGAATTATTTTATGGGTTCTTAACAAAATAGAGATTTTTTTGTCATCAACACATTAAAAGTGTATCATATGGATTTTTAAACCAAGAACTTGTCACATAAATATTGAAATTAATTGTAATTTTAGAGTTATAACAAACTAATAACTATCATACCAAAAAATATTGTTTTTTTCGGCTTACAATAAAATAATTTAGTGGCAATATATAAAAAATATATATAATATTAAAATGTTATGAATAGTTGATGGTGTTGTATTCTATAATTCAAACATTATTGATACTAGAGAGTATATATAGGTACAATAGTTCATTTAACTTTTCTATGTAATTGTTTCTGATTTCTGTCTGCTAATTAAATAGTTTTGCACAATATTTACGACTTTAAACTATAAAGTTAGAGTGAGCTAACTTCGTAACAACTGTTGTGGATTATATTTTAAATAATACATTTTACACACACCGTTGATTCAAGTTTTAAAATTATGATATGAAATATATAAATTATGTACCTACTTGCCGTGTTATGTATTCTCATGATGTCTATCATAATCATCCAAATACAGCGGCCGTGATGCTCGTTTATTATTTTTTCAAAAACACAGTTGAGTGTTGATTAAACGGAAGGCGCGTTTGGGAACAAGGGTGCACTATATTATACTCTCTTAAGTACTGACAATCGACGAAAAATGATCTGCTGCAAGATTATATCAATTTCTATAACCGTCTGTGTATTTCAGATGATTATACATGTAAGAATATCCTTTTGCTCATTAAAAGCTTTTGATAATCAACAATTTTAAGGCATATATAGGTATTATAATGTAATATACAATCATATAATAGGTTAGAATGGAAGCACTTCGAAGAAGAGTATAGTTTTGAATGAGTACATAATATGTAACATGTTATACCACCCAAGTATAATGTATATTTTATACTAAGTAAGATGTTTACCATTTAATTAACGGTTTATGAATTATTATGATTATATTCAATTTCTGTTTTGTATGTCTTAAACTTTAATGTGATAGTGTTACTGTATTCCTGTGTATACACATGATGTTTGAAATTAAAGTTATTAAATGTAGAAATATCATTGAAAGAAAACGAATTCATGTGTGTATGCAGATTTGAGATGTGTATAGTACATTGTACTAGTTTACTATAAATACTACCAAATATATTATATTATTCTATAGCAAGTGTAATTTATTTTTTGATAATGAATTTGAATTAAAGCAGCTATTACCATTCAAAAATAATTTTAGCAATATTATCTAGCAAAAATAATACTGATATTAATTAGAATTGTTTCGATAATACGAGTAATTGTGAAAAATAATACTCTATAAATTTTAAATCATTAGTCACTACAAAATCAGAAACAGCTACATGATATAACTATAAGATTGCACATATATGCTAAAAACCATTAGAATGTTGCTTATTTCTGTTTAAGTCATAAATGCTGTTGAATATTTCTGAGATATATATAAATTGCTAAATTGATTGAATAAATATTAAAATATTGGATGTAAAACTAATATATAGTTATTCCTTACTTGATACAACCCATAAACATTGTCACTAAATTCACTCCATTCCAAAAAAAAAGAAAACTCAATTTATCAATCACTCATTTCACTTTTATAATGCAATTTTTCTTCAATGGATCCACAATAATGTCAATGTGTACCGTAAAATATCCTTGATTTCCAGCTACAAAAGGTACCTATTCGGTGACGTGGCGCTCGAAATGGAATTGTTAAAAATATATGAGTAACACGTGATGGCGAGGGAGAAATACTTTATAGTATAACAACGTGTTTTGCTCTGGTTTTGATTAAAATACGAAGAAAACGTCTCCTGGGAATTCCTTTTGCGTATCTTCCTTTTTACATTTATTTTGATTATATGTATGTTTATATGTATACATATTTATTACTATGTTTACCTGAAGTGTAAAAAAGATTTGAAAAAAATCAGTCCTAGCTAGGTATTACTATATAATAATAGTTTTTTAAGACAAAAAAATCAAATAGTTATTTTTGGTTAATTTTTTAAATTTATGTATTTACTAAAATACTAATGATTTAAAGGTACAACTTTTTTTATAACATGATTCGTTTTTGTACATTCAACCTTTTTAAATAAGTTTAAGTCTAACGTATGGTTAAGATTTTTAAGATGTTTTTCAATCGTTTTATTTAATTCTTTAAATCTGGAATTTTCGTGAGATTTTTTGATGTGCCATAATATTATTATCATATTGATGCGCTGCATCTTTAGGTATAAATAAATACATGGTGATTTTAATGTATTGTCTTGAATAATTAACAATTGCGTTGAATAAACTTTTTTATCAATATGAACAAATATTCATTTTTTTTGTAAAAAAAAATTATTTCTTATATTTTAGAATATAATTATATAAAATAATAGTTTTTTCATTGGTTCAAATTCTTTTTCGTTTTCTAAAAGTCCTGAATTACATTTTAAAAAGTTTTCTAAAGCTATTTTGGTCTGTAATTTGTATTTGTATTTGTTTTTGTCTAGTGCGTGGTTTCCAAATCAAATATCTTCAATATTAAACCACTCAGTAAAATATTACTTACCTTTATTTGTTTTTATACCTATTTAGTAAGGAATGTGTTAATTAGATAAACAACAATTATTTTCATTGTATTTTGTATCTCTTGAATAATATAAAATTTAGCATAAATTATTGTTCAAATGGACCATACTTAAAATTACAAGTGACAACATGCACCTATGTACTTTCTATAGTTTTATTTTTATAATTTTATTATTAATTATAGACTAAAGAAGTTATTTATAAGTATGGAATAAGTAGAAGAAATTCTTTACTCGTTTTCAACAAATTTAAACTGATGATAAAATTCCTACCAAAAAATATATGTTTGCTTTTGTCGTCATACTCTGTGAATTTGATATGGTTTTTATAAAATGTAGTCTTGTGTAAAATATTTTCTTACATGACGTACGGATATAATGGTAACAAAAGCTCTCTCTCTTTTGTTACATTTGCGCTCAACGACCTCTTGGGGGCTGTCTAGAATGCAATCTGTAACCGAAAAGACACCAAAGTGAAAAGATGCCGCGGACCTATTACAGTATAGAAAGGGTAATATAGAAAATATGATCATATTTACCTGTGTTTGTATTGTTATATAACCTTTGACCATCATGATCTTCGAACAGTAGTCATGGTGATATTGATTCACTTCTGAATGCTTATATGACAAATATAAGCGGCTTTTTGAACGAAATATATAACTCATGTGTTCATATATTTTTGACACATACCTGGTATTGATAGTGAACATAATAATATACCAGTGTTTTTGGGGTTCACAATAAATGGGTCAGTTTTATTCCTTCGGGGACATTGAATGTGAAAAGTAGGGATGTTTTCAATTATTCAAGGCACTATAGCATTGAAACATAACAGTAAAATAGGTAGTAGTGTCTAGAAGACAGAGTAAAATACCTTGTAAAATGTAAATGAATAGCTTACAATTATTACTAATGTTATAATTTTTTGTTTTAGGTTTTTTTAATCTGCGCAAGCATGTTCAAATGTTTTCTGATGTGCGACTTTCCTTCATCGGACACTGTCAGGCCTAGAAAATATGACGGATGTGTTTTCCAATGCCGCTTCTTATCGATGCGATAAAACGAATAGTTTTGCGTACCGAAAATGATCGTGTGGACAGGTTTGCGATATACAATGCAGTGGTTTGTGGTTCTCGTGTTGTTGCTTGCGTACCGGTTGGAACTTGCCAATTCATTCAGTTACCGTAAGTGATTCATATTGTTATAATAATTTCTATTATCTATAATCTATATTATGATTTCTGTGCTATTCATTTGTCTTAAGTTCTTATAAAAATTAATTTTAAACTACCAGCTTCTAACTCATGAAATAATCCTTACTTTCTGGATTGTCATTGCTCTAGTAACTTACTTGCAAATAGTCTGAAGTATCAACTTTTAACTAAAACATTGTAATAGTATAGCAAATGTTGATTGTTATTTTAACTCTCTGGTAGTTACCCATTTGCGCCAAAAAAAAAAAAAATGAATTCGTATTGGGTATAGCCTACTTGCGCCAAAATAAAAATGAATGTTTTTTCCCGACAGCCCACCTGTTCCAAATTTACCTGATATAATTATAATAAAGTAATATATTTTTTATTATATGCAATTTTATTTAAATCATAAATAATTGTACAAATGTTTTTAAAATAATAATCAATAATAGCTGTATGATACACATTTTTTTGAAACAATAATGAGAATAAATACAAATTGTTTTTAAAAGCTATAGGTAATAAATTATTACTAACTATTATGATTTATAACAAATAAGTAATAATAGTTAATAGTACTTATATATATTTTACTATAAGTTACAGACCGTCGTTAATTTAAAATGTTTAAGTAGATAAATTTGGCGAAAATGGGCTGTTTGACAAAACATACCTTTTTTATTTTGGCGCAAATAGGCGATGCCCCACTCTCTTGCCAAATTAAAAAATATTGTCTTGAATATTCCTTCAATTATTATAATTTTTACTATACTTACATTTTCTTTTTAAATGTTGATAGTTTTCAAAATGTATAGTATTATCTTTACCAATTATATTTTTAGGGTGTTAAGTTTAAATAATCAAATAAATAAATAAATAAATAATGTTACTGTGAAAATTGTTACTAAATATTTCATACAAACATTTCACTGTCAATCACAGTTCAATTTTGATAAAGTGCTTGGAATACAATAACATGATAATAGTATATAGTTTCAGGGATTTTTAAGAGTTACCTATAGTTAATTTAAACATAGGGTTTAGCGATTATTTTCTAAATTTAAGTTTTATAAAAACTCAACTAAATATCATGTAAATAAGTCTAAATATTTTGAATTTCCTTCCTTTTGTAATGTTAATATTTTAGTAAAATACCATAAAAATAGCAAACATTTTGTACAAATTTCACTATAATATTTAACTATATTTATTATTTAAATAATTTTTTTTTCATATTGAATTTAAACAAATTAGTTCAATTAATATTTACCGTGGGAACTATTTATGAATTCAGGTGATGAAAAGTCAATACAATTAAGTTGATAAATATTTATTCTCGCCTTAACCAAGATAATCATTATATTAATTAACTAGGTAATACATTACCATAATAACATTTTTTATTTTATTATTTTTTATTATATTGTATAAAGAAATAAACAAAACAATCTGTTTTAATGTAAACATAATAATAAATAACACAAGATATCTTATACATATGCATAAAAAAACAACGGCAATATTAAATGTATTACTCATAAGTTATAAATCATTAATTTAATATTGTTATTTAGTTGTAACATACTAGAATAGAAACATATTTTTATATTCCCACGTAAAAGTAATAATTGTTTTGGTGACAGAGATATTTTTATTCGGATAGAATATTGTTGTTTTAAATTTATATTGGATTGTGAATAACAATTCTTAATACTAACTTAACACGATTTTATTATTTTAATCTGCATGTTAAACGAAACCGTAATCGTATAAGTACCTAATAATTAAATGTTATAGTAAATAGAAATTTGTAACATTATTTTTTATTTATAAATTAAATATTATGCATTACATGATAAGTAAAACTATAAAAATTAAAAGTTTTTGATTGATCTTAACTTTGATTTGATGACTTGGGCCATTAGCACTACACAAATTTACATTATTGTAACTGCATGTTCATATTGTAAATATGTATACTAGATGCGTTATATACTTGTATATTATGTTAACTTATCCAAAGTTGTCTGTTGTAACTGATTGAATATTTCAGGAAATTATCAAAATTTTGAATAATCATAAAAATAATTAAAAGAGTTAACTAATTATTTCGATATATTTAAAAATATGTATTACCTATAATAATTGAAAGATATTATAAGAATTTGTAGATTTCAAAAATTAAAACTCAACATTTGAAATTCTATTAATTTTTATTAAAATGTGTCAAATACATTAATTATGTGTCATGTGTCAATACATTTCTTGTAATTAAAATACTTACAGGAAAACTATTTTTAGAACCTTAAAATACTCTTTAGTTAAAAATTTACATAATTGTACTGTTATTGAAATAAAAAATGTTAATTTAAAAAGCTCTTTAGAAGTAACCAAGAGCTCTAATATAGTTGACATTAAAAAAAAATTATTAGATACAATTCTGGAATAAACAACCAGTAAAAATTTTAAGTTGCAAAATTATGTAAAAAGTTTTCAGTCCCGGTGGAAATCGAACAAACTCGACACTCCCGCTGGATATCCCGTATGATTGCTGTTTATTGCAATTTTCTGAAAAAGTATTGGGAAATTCTAAAAATGACCTCTAAAGAGTATTAGTGTACCTACCATCTGTGTCCCATACTCCCATTCCGATTTATTTTACAAAGCAGGCACCTAGCTGATATGAAACTTTTTGATAAAAATAAATTAATATAAAACCAATTATATTGGTTTTAACGACTAAAAAAATTACATGCACATCAAACTTGACATACAGAGTATATACTGACGGTATTTATTTATTAATATACAATTTATAAAAACTAATGATTTTCAAAAAAAGTGTATCACCATTATTATAATATGTATACTGTATAATGTATATAATATGTACATAATAGGTGCATATGCATATAATATATATCAAAAATATAATAACAATCGTAAATAAACGTTATAATATTCCAGATGATTAGATTTGCGTGTTTGAGTTCAGGTACGTCATTGTACATGCAAAAGTATGTGTAGGTATGGTATATTTTCTAAAATTAAAAAAAAAAAAAAATACTACTGAAACACGCAATGGAACAATAAAAACGTATTAGCATGCGAAATTTGATCTGACGTCGTATTCCATTAACCTGTCTATGAAAACACGAGAATCTCTTAATATACTCGAATGTATGAATGTATTAATAAAAATGTTACTGTTTGTAATTTTTTTATTCATTTAATACAAGACGTGTCAGTCATGTTTATTACGTATGCGTGCGCATTTGATGTACAAGTTGTCACACAAAACGTTTATTTGGGAATTGGAATAATTAGAAAACGGACGATTTTAAACAAACATTCCTTAGTAGAATATTTTGATAAAACCATGACCTATTGACTATTGTCGATAAATTAATTTCACCTTATATAACATTATAACAATAATATGACTACGTACAATTTGATTTTAAGCAACCCACATCCTTCTTCATAATTATTGTTAGATATTTCAGACTAAAGTTGATGGTTATTGTCTTATTGACTTATTGTTAGACAATTAAAAAATGTAAATAATAATTTACGATTCGTATAACTTTACTAATACCTACCCGATGATTTAAATCTAGAATTATGTAGGTAATCAATTATAATCGATCAAAGGTTATCAAAAAAGCGTTCATAAACAAAATGAAAAATATATTTCTAAATTATTTTTAAAGTTAAAGCGGTGTACACACTGCATACATTAAAAATAAATAAAAAAATGTTTTATTATGATATTTTGAATTATACAAATTTAAATTATTTTAAAAATCAAACAAAATAATAAATATTATAATTTCAATATAAGTATTTTTATCGTTTATTATTCAAATACTTCGGTATTCGATAAAAACGTCGTGAGCAAAAAGTAATATAGTTGTTTTTATATTAATTTACTGTGAGCGTAAACATTTATATAATAATAATAATATCAACATGGTGCAAGTCGCGATTCGTTATATCTGGTTATATGATACGATATAATACACCAAAATATTTTTTTAATGTCTATAATGATTCAGGATAAGCTCAGCAGGGGCATCCCAGCTGGTGATACTGTTCAGACTGTCGGATACAAATTGTTTTGCTTATGGATACGAACTAATAGTTTACTATAATACTGACGTTAAAGCTTTGAAATGTTATGTAAACTTACCTACCTGTTACAATTAAAGCTGGTTAAATGTCTATAAGCATACACGCGAGTGGAATTAAATGTTAGAGATTATAACAGGCGCATGGGTGATATAGCCATACAAATCATTATTTTTAAATACATAATAATAGTTTTTATAAATTCGCACTTGACACGTGTCCGACTGCATTCTATGTGCACCATTGCACAACTGCATATTCGAGATCTATATATATGGTGTATAGCAAAGTGCAGTGACGTTCGGGCGGCACGGCGGCGGGACAAATGGATTTCGAACCGGGTGAAATATAAGGAGAAAGAAAATATTATTGTACGAACCCCGCCCCGTCTCCCTTATCGATTGCCTATTTTACCGCCTTAAACACTTCTCTGAATTTGACAGCGAGACCGCCGCGGACGCCCGTTCGTATATTTACAGCTCTTGTCGAATCCAACAGTTTCGCTCCCTCCCCTACCTACATGCCACACTCCCGCCAAACACTCTCGTCGACGTTTTCCATTCCATTCCATTCCATTCCGGTCTATTCGTGCCGCACTGCCTATTGTATAAACCTTCTTCTACGGTAACATTTTGTTGTTGTTGTTGTTGGTCGTTGTTGCTGTTTTTTTCTCTCTTCCATCCGGCAGACGTCGAAAGGCGTTTTGAAAAATCGTTCACGGCCTGAAGAGAACTTTCTCACTCTCTCTCTATTTCTCTCTTTCTTCCTCTCTATCGTTCTAGACGTGTCGAATTGGTCGTGTTCTTTACTCCATTTATTTTCTCTCTGACTAAATCTTCCACACGCGCGCATACTCCTCTGCCACTTCACCTCCCTTAACACTACTATCACCACCAACACCGACGACGACGTATTTACGTGTCGTGCTTTCGTCCCATCATACTCGCGGGTAAAAAGCCTTTAGACGACGAACGCCTCTATATTATACCAATATAATACCACTGAACGTTTCAAACGAAATTTAATCTATGTGATGTTGTTTACACCTTACTACGTAGTACTCTGAACTGGAATTAACGTTTTCTTAGATGAACTTTGCATTGCGAATACTGTGAATTCGTTTCGACCTAAATCCCAGTTCTTGTAATACCTATGAACCATTTATAGTACCAGCTGTATAGGTATTCACAGTGATAATTTATTACATTCTTTGTATATTCAGTCAAGTGAAATTAATTATAAAGATTCATTGATTTTACTATACAATAGTACAATAGAAGTATTTCTTTTATTTTGTATAATAAGCTTCAACTACAGCGGGTTATTAACTATATTAATTACTATTTAAATTTATTTTTTAACTAAAAAACTTTTTTTCCAATGGATGTTCTAAACATTTATATTGACAGGACGTCGCAGCTGCATGTGTTTACCTTTTTGAAACTGTACATTTTAAAATGTCTATAACTTATTTAAAAATAATAATATCAAAAAAAACCTTTGTGGGGCCTTAGATTAGATAATAATCTTACCTTTAAATTCTAGAATAGGTCAATTTACACCAATATCAAAACTAACAAAAAACTATTGAAACTGGTGAACTAACATTTTCTATGCCATATATGTGTAAGACGGAGGCAATACATACGGGTGTGATTTCCTCTTAATTGAATATAACGAGTTTGTTTAGAAAAAAAAAAATTATTTTGTAAACTTAGTTATATAATATTCGTTTTTATTTATGGATCAATTTCCTCAAACTTTTAAATTTTAAATTTATATAAAATATGAATAGTAAAAATATAAAAGAAAATTCCATTTTAAATAAATATTGCTCATATCTTGTGTTCTAAAATGATATAGTATGTAATGAATATAATATCAGATTTAGTAAAAAAAATCATGACTATTACCATTGATTATCATTTATTTATAGTCAATACTATAACAATATTTGCTGTAAATATGTCATATTAAAAACACTCATTATTCTAAGTTCTAACTAGAATTTTACTTATGAATTTAAATTAATATTATTTATTAAAACACTGTATCTTCATTGTTGAATGGGTTCATGTTTTATTTAAAAATATTATAACCTGAATTATAGTTATATAGGTACTTGTATAATTGTATGTTTGTATATTTGTATTCGATTTATTATTAGAATCTAAAACCAGGTATGTTTATGAAAATGTAATTATATTTTAAGCCAATAACAAATTATGAATGAAAATTTTCAAATAAATAATAAATTTCAAGCTGTATTTACTTATTATATTTTGAATATTTAAAAAGTTTTTATAAAAATATAATTTGTTATGTCTACACTCTAATCTAGTTTTATATACTCGTAATTTTGGGTATTCGATAAACGTAGGTAAATTCATATTATCTAGATAATGTAATCGATTTTGGCACGTGCGTGTCAGCCATCAGAGTGGCGTAGCACACTGCACACCTGTTTTTGTTTTCCTCACCACGCAGTACAACTGTTATCGTGAACAATAGTATTAACCCTCTGGCTGCCAAACGTTAAGCCAAGGTTTCTGACACTATTGTTTATAATATATTATAAGTATCACGGAAGAGATGTTATCGGAATAGACTTCTCAAAACCCCCAGCCATCACTCGGAATGACATCGGCTGTGACTGACGATCGATGGCCCGATGGCCGAGAGAAACTACGGTTACTGAACGATGGATATACAATAATGATGATTGTGTTTGGGAGATTTCAGTCTGATTGCGCCGTTTGTCCATAGTAAAGCCTTTCAGTAATTAAATATTGGTCCACGCGCGAGTAAACCCTCCGAAAATAATCCCTTCTACCACACTTTATCATCCCCTTGACTCGTTGTTGTTGTAATAGTAGTAGTATTAGTAGTGGTAGAGTAGGCCTGTACTTCCAGTATAATTGCATCTCAACGGTCAAATGTAATTACTGTTTCCGGAGTGAGTTGAGTAGGTATCTTTAGATTTCAACACACCGAAGCCGGCTTTTCAACGCTTGTGCCATCAGCTATAGGATAAAGCAGTAAATGCAGAAAAAAAATCCTTAAAAAACCTCATAAGCAAAAAAAAAATAGTCAGAAAGGCTTTTAATTTTTTTTTCTATTATATTTCCATTTTGCTCGATAATATAATATATAAATTCAGCGACCCTCTCAGCTTCCTATTCCTTTTGTGTCACTAATCATTATTGCTCGACTGTTTCCGGAGGACATTAAAAATAAAAGAATTCCACTCGGTGAACTTTTCAAAAAGTCTCCTCCCACAAAAGCCTAGAGTTTTTAACGACGTGTATATACGAGCGCAAACAGTTTCCGGAGCACTGGGAATTAAATTATACACGGCGTTGCTGCATGGTATTAAACGCCCTGGGTAACCTAGAAAATAACGTTTTTATTCGCCGGTAAGGCATTTGGTTAATCCTATCCACCGGGGAGTCCAGAGAAAAAAATATAAATATATATAAATAGACGTATAATATGCTTGAGTGTCGGAAAAATGCTCATTATACAGGGCCTATCCTCAGCGAACTGTTTGGTGAGACTTTACACGGATAGACCTTTGGACAACGGCCAACTTTTACCGCGCGTTCCGTTAAGTTCGCACATTTTGCGTGCCTGGTGATAAACGGAAAATTTATTTGGTGAAGTTTAGAGTGTAAAAAAGAAAAATAATAATAATAAAACCAGGAGATTTTTTTAGGGAAAAAAGGATTGAATAACGGCTTTCAAAATTGTTGCCTGTATTTATCGCCATAAACTTCAGCCATTCTTTATACATATTTTATAATGAAACCGCGGTGTCCTGCTACTGCTGCAACTATACGACTATACGAGTGACTTCTTTTCGCTGGGTAGGTTATATTAATTTTTGTTTGCGTTATTAAAGTCGTTTGCTCAGGTATTTTGAATGGATAAAATACATAATAATAGTGGTATGTTATACGGCTCTTTTATAATGGCATAAAATAATAATGGCGGACATTTCGAGTGACAACCAGGAATAATCATAAAAAAAATGGACCAAACAAACATTAATTAGCGAGGTTTTGAGGTCCAGTCCTAAACGTCATTAAAATATGCACCAAATAAAGACATGAGTATGCGCGCTTGAAATAAACCATATTATATATATATATATATTGCTGTTAATTAATACTATAATAATATACACAGTGACGTATGATATTAAAATAAATATAAATGTATTTAAAAAATGTTTTTCTATAGAATTCCAAAATAATGAATGTGTATCAATTATGTATACTGTATAGCTAGGTATACTTTAGTATATCATTGTATACGAAATCATAATATACGAGTAGTATGCAGTCTACAATAGTTTGATACTGATTTTATTTCATCATCAACATAATAAAATATAACAACATGAAATATTATAATAATTTAAATTCCAAAAGATATAGAATAGGTATTATTAGTATGATCATTGTTTATTGTGTTTGATAAATAATGTATTATAGTATTGATTATTTAAATAAATAACAATAGGTAATATTATATTAATTGACACACTGTTTATTATTGCAGCCATATAGATTATTTTTTATGTTATATCACTTATATCAATCATTTCTTTGAAAAGTATAAAATAAATGTTAGTTTGAAATTTAACTGGCTTACCTACATTGTTTTACCCATAAGTAGGTACTAGGTACTTATATGAATTAATTGTCGGTGAAACCAAAATCAATGTATCAACTTTTGATTCTATTCAGTTATTTATTTCATACATATAATTCTATTTCATTATTCCAAAAAATATATTTTTATTTAAATTTAGATGTATAAATGTCAAATATTGAACAAACATATTTTTATTGATAATAAGCATTTAAATTTTAGACAGAGCTGAGTATTTCATAAAGTACCCATGGCCACTTCAATATTTTTATAGTTTTATCTGCAGTAAAAATTGTAAAAAATGCATATTATGTATTAGGTAGTAAAAACAGGTGTTTGGTTTATATTTGATCTTTATTTTTACTCTAATATATATTTTTTTTAAATTAAAAAGTATTTTGCTTCAGGTTATGAAAATGAACAATATAGGTAGCCAATTAAAATCAGAAGTTATGTTGGTTTCACCAATTACCGAAACAATGATAAAAACAATTGCAACAAGTATGGTATACTATTATTATTGAATTTATTACTCAAAAAACAAATTTTTCTAAAAGACAAAAGTAAATACTTTTCAAAATTATGAGTATTAACAGTTGTTGAGAGAGTCGCCTGCACATGTATATATTGTATACTTAATATATTATTTAATATCGTTATTGGAATAATTTTAGTGGACAATATCGTGTATACAATTCATGACGAGTATTTGACATTTTTTAACATTATTTGAACCTAAAGTTATAAAATTCTTGTAATTTGCCTTCTTCGCAATTTCGCATATTGTAATATCATACGATTGTTTACAATTATTCTTGACCTTTTTAATCGCATACAACCACGCCTTATTGTTAGTTTCTCTTTGTCACCATTTACGTTAAGCCCTTACTACACTTTTATTATCATACCTCAAAACTCTTGTCGTCTTTCTACATATTCATTATCCGTAACGACCTGTGCCATTCCAGAGAGCTTTTATACGTACTTTAAAATGTATATTACTTAAGTCATTTACTTCCACCAGAATATATACATTGAATCTTGTATGTATGGCTTACATGTTCAATTTATATTTTTATTTTATAAATGAAGAATAACTATTTAAAAAAAATCTGCAGCTGTATATATATACGTTAAAATTGGTTAATCATAATTAAGAACAAAAATTGTAGTTTCTGTAACTAAAAACATAATATATTTCTTAACCAATTTAAACAATAATTATCTCTATATCATTTAAAGGTTCAAAGATGTTTGATATTTTGTTATTTAACCTGTTTTAGTTTGGGCTATAATTACATTTTGTTGCTGTTTTATTATAAGACCAATATATTTTGTGTCTTATTCAGTCTTCGTAACAACATTTATTGAAAAACAGATTTGTTTAATATTTGATATTACTTACAACGGGCTTATAGTCTCAAATATATACGTTACAATTTATAATACAAATTATACAAAATATTAATCTATAGTACTTAAATTCATATTAAAAAAAATATTTAAACAAGCACAATAATTGTCTTCGAACAGTGTCATGCTATGCATTTTATTTTGTAAGCTTATTATTTATGATTATGACATTTATATCATTATTATTGAATTTTGTGGCTGTTTGATTATTGGTGTAATCATGTGTTTGAAATAAATTGTTTCTTTCTATTTTGTTTATGATACCCTATATTCAATACAATCTGGTTTTGTGTCAGGCGAAATTCATAATTGTAAATATCAAGAATGTGATTTTCGTGATGAGTTTTCCAATTGAATGAATTTCCAACACAAGCGATATAAAAACATTCCATTCCCTTTATATAGAGTGTTTATACGTATATGCAATAAAATACACACAGTGTAGAAAAACAAATTTATTAAAAATACTTCCTTATTTAATAACATATATTTTTGCACTTGAATTCATCAAAATTATTTTTTAAATAGTTTTTCTTTTTGGTTCGTGCATTTTTTGTTTTTTATATGACGTATATGTCACTTTTTTTTATATCGGTACATAGTTTTGATTTCATTGCTACGACTCATGCCTAGACGGAAAATGGGCGTTTTTCATACACAAACTATACACATATAAAATATGAATAATTTATGTAGTAGGTTTTATTTTATTTTATTTTACAAATATTCGTTTGTATTTATGTGAATAAGTATGTTACTTTTAACACTCGGCATACCAAGTAAAAAGTCTGAGTAGAATTATTTAATAGGAACTAGGTCAAACATTGTATATTTTATGCATATAATTACGTATATGAAATTTATATTGCATGTATATTGAATATAATTTTCTAGATATGTATATGTAATATGTATTATTATATTATATACTTATACGCATTCTTACTTAAATAAAAGTATTGCTATCAATTTGTCAACAATTTTTTTTTATGTTAAGAAAAATATTTAATGCACATATTTTCCAAAGTAAAAAATAGTTTTCCCTATAAGTAATAATTTGTCTTATAATGTAATTACAAAAAAAAATAATTACCTATTAATGACAATAGCTAGGAAATAGACTTTTCATCCTAACATTATGTTACTAAAATGTTAAGAATAATAATAGCTTTAACTAAATTACAAATTATATTTGTTAAAATATAGGTATTTATTGGATTTTTTTCTAATATATTTCAATATTTAATGAATATCCACTGCTGTACCGACTTACTTTTTAGGTATATTCCATAGCCTTATCTGCAAAGCCAATTCAACGAATAACTTTTAAATTATTCCTGCTTTTCTCTTAATGGAATAGGAGGGGCTGATAAATTACTAATTACTAGCTTTATAAGCAGTAGTACAGAATATACTACACAGGAGAAATCGCACTTTAAGGGAAACCATTTGAATGTGAAGTCTGCCGTAAATCAGTTTTTCTGGTATATTTTTCCTTAGAATAATGCGTTTTTGAAAATGTAAACGATTGTTCTCATTTTGTTTCATTCATCAAGTCCTTGAGATAAAAAAAAATACTAAAGAGACTCAAAAGAGTAGTACACGTTGAAGTCCCCGAAGACTTAATGACTTATATATAATTTTAAAAATTAAAGTGTGATATGCTGGAATATTTTTAATGAGAAGATGCATACTCCTTTCTCCTAATTTAAACACTGAATATAAGTAACTAAATGCATTTATATTATGAAGTGTTTTTACTGTCATTCTGTTTACAATTCATTTAATTGTTTTGGAACTTAAATATAATATTTAATACTGCAACAATATAATTAACAATATCCTTTTTTGGATTTAATATTATATATGTATTATAATATGTGTGCCTATGTCGGAAAGTATTCTAAAACTAACTATTTTATTTTTTAAATATCAATGTCTTAAAATGTTAAAAATGATCTCCTGCAGTCATCCGAAATAATACAATAATATTATGAAACGTGTTACTAGAGCAAGCGATCAGCTCTAAATACGTCGTGGTCTTTTATCGTTATTTTGTACGTGGCACACTGTAAATATTTACATGTAAAGTCAAAACACGCACGCACACATAATATGATCGGGAAAATTATTCATTTTCACTGTATAATAATAAGGGTGTGGTAAGGTTTTTGTTTATACAAACCTAATATCGTTAATTATATAAGCAGTTTTTTAAATAATTATTTTAATATAAGTTATATCAGTTATTGGTTTTTGTTTAATTATTTATGTTTACATGAAATAGCAGTACCTAGTTAACCCGTTCAATAAATATTATTATACATATAATACTATTAATATTACTCAATTACATTTTAGAATTAGAATACTATTATAAATGTATAAATAATCAACTATTGTGTCATTGATGAAAATCGTACTTCAAACGAGTAGTTGATTAAAAATTAATTAATTTATTACTATTATAATTTTAAAAATGTACTAAAATATACAATCTATACATCGAATTACAACATTCAGAATCATTTTCTAGAATTTAAAGTTTAAATGAGTTGTTGGAAAAAAAATTATAGTCCACTACTATGCTCATAAAAACTTATTAATACGTCTTGTAACCAATAATTAATTAACTAGTTCGAAATTCAATTTTTATTAGTTGAAATTCTCAGAAAGCTATTGTGATTCCGGAAATGAAATTCAAATTCTATGCTGTTATTTAAAAAAGTAAAATAATATAACGATAACAATTATTTCTTTATATCAATTCAAATTATTAGAAAAAAATGCCCTAAAAGTTAATACTTTTCAAAATATTGAGTGTTTAGCATTAAAATAATCTCCTTGTATAACCAATATTTATGCATAAAAGTTTTCCAAAAACTATTCTACTCCAAGAAATAATTTTGATTAGGTTACTTGAGTTTTAATAAGGATTGCTATTTAAAAGAAAAATATGGAATCTCAAAATACTTTTAAACATTTTTTTTTTTGCAAAAATATAATTTAAAAATAAGTACTTACACAGACATTATATAGATTAATATATTTTTAAAATTTTAAAACAAAAGTTGTTTGTGAAAATTAGTTTCAAGTTAAAAAAGTATCTTGTATATACATTTCAGCCACACAGACACACACACTAACACACCATAAATCTTGTTGAATTGCCTGTGTTACGTGAGAGCATCGCAAAAACAGAGATTATGTAACGTCATTACGTCGCCTTTTCTAAACGGTTTTCCGTGTTTTTCTCGCCACTCGACGATAATTTTCAGGAGGGAACGCACGCGCGTAAGGCGTATGACGGTGGCTACAACAACGTTTATAATATATTTACCACATCGGTTGAACTCACTATAATACCGACTACCCGAGACAAACGTAATGATGACAATACTATTTTTGTTATCAGTTCTAGCGTGACCGACGTGCGTTTTTCTTAAATCTTATCGTTAAAACTACATTGGTGGCATATTATGAGTCGCGCCTCTTGATCCACATGGAAATACACATATTTTTCATTAATAAATATCAGTTGTTGATGCGATTTGTCATTACCTACTTTATTATTTACTTACGTTATTGATTTATTCGTATATTTATGAGCACGATAAAACGCCTTTGTTTGAATACGTTGTTAGTTTTGAAGAATATGCAGTGTTAATGATGTTGATGAGATGGGAAGGTCCGAAGGTCAATGCAGTTTTTGTTTGAATATAATATTATGTGATGTATTGTTATTATACTATTTTCTCCTAGAGTTAAGAGGAGCTCACTATTTACCATTAGATCCCATGGGTAAGTCTCGTATGTCCCATCCGTAATAAATTTAAAAATCAGTTCTTCTTGAAAAAATATGTCTGTAACTATGCAATTTATGTACAATATTTTAATTTCATTTAGTTTGGATTTTGGTTGCTACATTTTATATTTATTATTACTTATTTTTTGTTTAAAACTCAAATAATGATATCAATACGTAATGTCTAGGAATGGTGTGTCTGACAAATTTACATCCTTCATAGTTTAATAAATTTTAATATATTATTAGACACATCGTTGTTATTTACTCCTCTACTACACAACTTTCTACTATATTCGCTACTATACACAGTATATTATATATTATATAATACAAATTCATAATTTAATGCGTATAGAAACGTAGATGATCATCATCCCCACTTTCTGGATTAGCAAAAACTATGAAATTTCCGGCGTATATTTTGTATGATGAAAATATGGAATACCTAGGAGACTTAATTTATATTTAAAATTTAAGTTTATGGCTGATTGCCAACACCACCGATGTTTCGCCTTACGACCCCAGTTCTTATATTTTAGTAGTGTAGTACACTAAGTACCGCAGAACCTTGCACTTACTTAAAATATTATAATCGTAACGTTTTTGTTGTCGCTCGTCTAGAGACCTTGTCTAGAGAACGGTATTCTACCGGATATGCCGGAAACCTTCGATTTTAGAGTCTGCTCTCTGAAATAAAAAATAAACGGGCGAAGAAAAAATCCCACATCAAAGTATTGTAATATGCAATATATGTGTATATCCGACGCCTCGCCGTTATGGACACTCGGGGTTTTCAAACACAATAAGCAATATTGCGGTAGTGTGCTGAAATCACGAGGGCGCCGTTATGGACGAATATAATGTTAATACAACATGTTTTATATGCATTCGTGTACATTATGTGAACCTATTCTGCACTCTAGACCCTTCCAAACGTTCCTGATTGCTACTGCCAGGGCGAGCAGTATGGGCCAGTATGGCCATTATACAGCGCCAACGAATCACGATATTGCGGTAGAAAATTACAGACAGAATTGCATAATCTTATTTTATACGGTGCAAGTTCTAGACGCCTAGCGATTGTGCAGGTTTAAGTTCCCGTAACTTGTCAGTGATAAGTTGTGACGTATATCTGTAGAATCACTTCACATTTGTCTAGTCGTACAAATATTGATAATAACACGTGGGTACCTAATATAGGTTATAATACCTACCTAATATTATAGTTATTGTTTAACTATTACCTACGATAAGAATAAAATTATAACTTTTCTAGCCAGTATAACTAATGGTGAAATATCAATACCTACCGTCTGAGTAAGGGAGTACGTTATATAATATTATCTGTATAATATGTATCTTGATATTTGCTAATATGTGTTCATCTTATGTGGTGAGTAATTCTAATAAATGTGCATTGAACTTCACTGGTATCGAATAAAGTATATACATAAGA